>NW_019103892.1:10892-236280 GCF_001856785.1 Myzus persicae
CCCCCCGTCCCGCCAAGCGCTACGCAATCTGGTGGCGGTACACGCGAGGACCACTTAAACTGACGGCAATGCTTATTGAAAATGCCAAAAGCCTGAGAGCTCCCATATAAGCCTTTGTCGGTGTGTGTGTGTGTGTGTGTGTGTGTGTGCGTGTGTGCGCGCGCGCGAAGTATGCATTATATTGTATAGGTATATATATATATATATATATTGTATGTGAACGAGAACGACTAAAACGACTATATAATGTACGCAGAATTTCCCAAACAATGCAACGCGCCCACTCATCCTGCGTGCACAATCGTCTCGTTTTAACGAGTTGCATTTTAATATTGTTTATCAATTCAAAAATTCTCTATTTTTTTTTATTTTTTCGTTTCTGTTATACTTTTCTCCGAAGTCGACGTGAAAATGCCAACAAACATGGGATCGTCGGCAAATACATTTGGATTTGAGCATTTCCATTGCCACGCCAAGAATTCGAGATTTGTCGAAGAGGTTTATGGAAAATGTTTATTTACCGACTGGAGGAAAAAACTCCGCTCTTTTAAATAACACTGTAATGTT
Organism: Myzus persicae; assembly: GCF_001856785.1. Taxonomy (NCBI): domain Eukaryota; kingdom Metazoa; phylum Arthropoda; class Insecta; order Hemiptera; family Aphididae; genus Myzus; species Myzus persicae. The sequence continues at coordinate 11,460 of NW_019103892.1, forward strand.
TATATTTGACGTTCACTGCGAATAAATATCTTGTTGTGATTCTTGATTTCGCACCGAATCACCTTTCGTTGGAATTGTTTTAAAAATACCTAAAAACCTACCTATATCTACATTTTACTGTACAAGCTTTCCTTTGAGATTGTCGTTTTCGCCACATAAAACCTGATAACAGAGAATTATGTAACTTGATCAATCTTGTACCTACGAAAAATCGTAATTTACGTCACTTTAAAATAATTGATAATATATTTTCTTTTTTTTTTAATCATTAATGTGCATTTTAAATCATTGACCAATAAACCAATTTCAGTAGATACCTACTTTCTAAGAAAATTATTAAAATGTACCTGCATAAAGTAAAACAAAAAATGTGAAAGCAAATTGGAATTGTGAGTAGGTAGTATACGAACTTAGTGTATAAATGAGTAATTATTATATCCAAGTTGTATTTGTGCTATGAAAACAGATGTGAGCTTTAAAAATGTATCAAGTAAATTCCAACAATCGAAATAGCAAGTGTGCCACGAATTTCATATGCCATTCCTTTTTTTGTCGCGGCGTGGATTACCAAATAATTACAATTAGTATGTGGCGCGAATTATGTCGTTTTGTTTTTTATATTTTGGTGCAATTTACATACGCACTTAAATGTGCCTATTGGTCTCGAAAATTACAAGTACTATAAAATTCTCCACCGTCTCTCTTTCTTTATTACCAGCTGTATTACCTTTATCGAATTCCTCATATTTTGTGTTGTAGTTGACAGTCTACAAGTATTTATCCTATAAAATTTGATTTGAATAATTTGAATTTGAAAATTCTATTAATCCAAACAACGAAGGATAAAAATAAATATTATACGGTAATGTTAACTATGTATAGAACGTTGTAATGAGACTAAATTGAATAGGAGCACCTTACATTAAATTTAAATTTTTAAATCAAACTTTTTTTATGCATTCATCACTACTTTTTAGTGTTAATGTTGCGTTGAATGAGTACAAACGGAATTAATTGTGTATGTTACGTATCTAAGAACTATCAGTGTATTTTATTAATAAATTACTTTTTTATGGTAAAAATAATCTAAATTTACATAAATAATCAGTGATCACTAAACATTTAATAAATCAATAGTAAGCTAATGATCCCGTTAACATGATCTAGCGGTCCAAGATAGCCCATTAAATGTTAGTGATCTCACTAAATGGATATAAATTAAATTAATGACATTTGTATAGAGTTTCGTGTTATTATAGCTAAATGTATCTAACTTAGATCATCATTCTAAAACTTCATATAATTACACACGTTGACAATGTACCACAGGTGTCAGGTGTCAAACATATTCTGACATTTTTATACTTATTGATTTTTTCATTCACGAAGCAGGCTGTACAACATTTTTTTGATTACGAACATTAATCATTATTATTATTTACTATTAGATACTCTGAAGATATATTAAATTACTACCTTAGAGTTAAAAATAATTAGAATCTTTCCACTAATTTTCCAATATCAAATATTGGAAAATACCCAAAAATATGTCAGTATATAAATTACCAATATATTAAAAATAGAACCCATTTCCCAAAACTGAAAGAAGAATACCTACTAGCCCTTAGAAATTTGTCTAGAGGCACCAAGTTTGTTGATACTTCAAATATTGTATGTTTTATATATGTTTTACCTTTTACTTGTCTGGATGGTGACCTTTTTTTCGTATAACCACTTTCAATTTGTTATAAAGTAATTTATAATCTATTTAATAAAAAAATTATAATGTAATTAAATTGGTTTTGTTCTTACGTGTTACTCTAAAGACATATTAAATATTAACATTACTTAAGTCTATGTATATTTTTATAGCGTAGAAAGGTTTATTAGGTATATGCATAATACATTTGTTTAGAAGGTAACTATTACCTATGTCCTATATGATTTAAACGTTAATTAGTAAAACTAAAAATTAGGTTGTTTTAAATTTATAAATACCTATTGTTTTATATACAAATACACCTAAACATTCAGCATCAATATTATTAGCATTATCGAAGTCTAAATTATTGCAGCAGATATGGTTTCTGGCGCTAGACGATCAGATAAATATTTTTAGAACTTATTTTATATTTATAATATACACATTCATACATGCTGTCTAGTGTCTATACATACCAAACAAGCAGTTAAAAATTGCCTATGTTGGTTTGCATTATATGTTTAGATTTCAACTAACAATAATTTAGATAACTATACTATGATATTCTTTTTTTATTTACTAGCAACTTCGAATATTGTCTTAAACTTAAGTTGCTGCCGAAAATTGTAGCTTATATTCAATTAAACATATTAAAGAACGTATATGATGTACACGTATAATCATAAAAATATTTACAGATTAAAAATGTTGTGTTTTATCTGATTGTTATGTTCTATAGTTTTAAAGATGAATGTTTCAATACCGAGTATCATGTCATTTTTGTTCTTCTTCAGTGTTTTGGTATGATTGATGATTTTATCTGGATGGTTCAAGCTTGGCTAGTCGACCGTATAACAAATAACGCCAATCAAGCGTTTAAAATGGTTAAAAAGTAAAAAATAAAGCTTACAATTTATACAATTTATACGTTTTTAATTAATTTTGATATTTAGAAAGCTTTTTAAAGAAATAATTATTTTCTTAGTTCATAAAACATACTTTTTAATTTATCAGCACTATTTTCTTTCTCGTTGCTTTTGAAACTATTTTCACATTATTTCCATTGGCTTAAGCATATAATCAATCACTAAAAACACATTCACATTAAGCTTAATCTGTACAGAATATAACCGTTACTTCTATTTAAAGCTATTATCTATGAATATAAAATATATCTACACACAATATACTTACAATGTACTTAATTTTACTGTAAATCTTGACTTCTCATAATTACAACTCACTTATTCGCTTCTTTATTTGATTTATTTAAAACGCAGGTCTACGTAGTATATGTTCGCGTTTTAAAATTGTCATTTAATAACGGTAAAACATCGGTAAATCAAGCCTGCGCCTATACTTATATACGCCGTAATGATTACGTACGCGCGATACGCGACTTGATAATTAATGATGATTTCGAAAGCTTTTCCATTGCAAAACTTTCGTGTGTGATGACTTTTAGCCCATAGGTAAGAACTGCGTGTTCTAAATAACGATGTCATCGCGTACATAACTTTGGCGGTCATTCAAGACGGGGAAATTGAATTTAACGCCTGGAAAAACAAATTATACGTCCATTACTAACCAGCCCGCGGTGACACAAATGCGCGAGGCTTGGGAAGGATCAAACGGAGACTAATGAGTAAAATAAAATGAAATTTTTGTTGCACAACTAACGCGGAAAATGTCACTGTTTGGTACCCACACATTTTCTACCCGTGTGTTCCGAAACGAAATGACGCCGTTTACCACGTATGTATAATATTTCATAATATACAAATGTAGTGTGCGACACTCGTCTCGACGTGTCGCTCAACTGGGCTCGAGGTCGTGTGGTATATTATATATTATTACCTAACTACCTAAACATTTTGAAGGATTAGTTACACCTATATATCTGCATCGTATTATTAGTAGGTACGTTATTTTATATGACTATTGCACAAAATATAATAACTTTGATACTAATCAGTTATAACTCATACGCTTACAACATAGATTTTATATTAAAAAAGTTTTCAAAAGTTATCATCTTTCGTCGTCACAATCAGACCGAGAGATCTAAAACCCCATAAACTTTGACGATCATATTTTTAAGGTATTTTCTTCTAATAAATGCAAGTACTTTTTTTTTTTTTTTAAGTGCGTACTTTATACTATACCACTCGTATTCTCTGAAATTTGATTTTAAATTAAATAACATGGTAAGTATATGTTTTATAGTTGTATACATTTATACTTGTCCGCCGCTATATACGCGGCTGGTAACATTATTATAAGATTCGTCGTATTGTAATTCTTGTACTTTCAGGTAAACTTGCGGGCAGCGATAGGGCAACATAATATTATGCGTTTTGATATTTTATACATCCTTGAATCTATCTTTGAAGGGTTGCTCGACTATTATAACATATTTTACCATCATTAAAAATAAAGGAGATTGGTAAAAAGTTACAACGTCAGGAGAATTTCACACTGCGTGGCTACGTTTATAATAATTTTGAAGGTACCTACTACTCTATTATTATTATTATTATTATTAAAGCAATATCTGCTAGCATAATATATAATATTATGTGCATAAGAACTATTAGGTGATAGTTCGACTCGAATTATATTGAAATATATATATCGGTGATTTTTTTTCTTTATATTGCGCATTGCAGATCGTTCGACACAATAATAATATAACCCCTAAAATGATGTGCTCTGTCATACACGCTCCGTCCTATATTCCTTCCTGCGTACACAATTGCTAAACCGGCTGATTCATCCGGAAAATATTATCTTCGGTATACGATCCTTCGGTACACACAGACGTATATATATGTACAGCCGGTATAGCCGGTACAAATGTATATATATATATATATATATATATTAATATATGTGTACGCGTATATTTGTATATGTGTGTTTGCGTCTCGGGATCTTGGACCATATCCAAACACATAACAAATTTTGATTTCGGTCCAAAGTATAGACGAGCGGAGATTTTCGTTTAGTTTTTTTCCCATCCCGCTCGTCCTGCCGCTCATTCGCTGCCTTTTGGACAACTATTGCGCTATAAATCAGATACGGTTGCCGTTTTGAAAGCCACTTAAATCCTTCCGCTGGCATTTTACGACAATATAATAGTATCCGGCAGTGCCGGCGCGCTTTATAAAATTCAATGGAGGTTTTTTGCCTTTCGTCCCTGGTTGCATTCTGTTTTTGTTTTTTATTCTGAAGGTCGAGTTCCAGAGAAGCACAGTATAATATATATATATGTACACATATATCGCGAGGATTAAGGCGCGCCAACCGGGTGTGCAGTTTTCAGATAAAATAATTTGTCAGGTTTTCAGAGACTTTATTCATCGTAATACATATTATCACAACCAACTATTGCAGCTGTAAATTGTTTTATTTTCATTTTTTGATAAAAAAAAAAAAAGACATATCCAATCGATTTTCCACGATATAATATTCTATAGACATCTATAGTGTTCTTAGCTACATCTTTTGTATGCATGTCCGATCGTTATTTTAGAGTCTGTAAAATATTATTATATTATACCTATTAGACAAACCCCGCCGACTGTTAATTTCCCAGTTCGGAAAATTGTCATATTTTTCGTCGTCTGTTTAGTTTGTTAAATGAACTGCTGGTAAATATGTTTTGGATTGAGTAGGTACTTGTAGTTTCCGGTTCACAATGATTTATACCTACCTTTTGTTAGGTCTGTAAACGAATTTCAGTTGTATATGGCTTTTTTAACAATTGAAAAATTGATAAATCTGATACTATAGGAATAGTTCTTTTTATCACGACGATCAAAGATTAAATTTATTCTCAAAGAGAAAAAATGTTTTACTATATAATTGTATATTTTTAAATATAAAAACGAATACAATTCGTAGTCATTTTGAATGTTTACTTATTTGCACCAATTATTACTGTTTTTATCAATGGTCATTTTAGAGTCAGTCTGAGTCACTAATAAACAATACTTAATATATAACTTATAATAAAGCAACTTTATTAGGATTTTTAAGTACCTGCGATTATTTAAATTTGAATCACAATGTGATTGAAGTCAATTTTACTATGGCAACTGTTTTCCATCAATTTCTTATTTTATAACAATTTTAATTGCTTCATACTTAAATAATTATAATTTCCCAGCTTTAACTTTGAAATTATAATCTCATAGTTTCTTAATACCTATTTAATTATACATGTATTACAAACATTCTATACACATAATTATTATAAATTATAATATACAGATTTATGATAGAACGATGTAACAAACTTTATTGTTTATTTTGATAGTGCATTGTGATTGTGTATACCGTAATATAATTATAATAGTAACCTATAAATACGTATGAGCACTAACATTTTAAGGTATAAAAAAACAAAGTTATTAAATATTCTTATCGGATTGTTTTAATATTATCAAACTTTTCATATTCTATCATTTCTTCAAATAGTTCGCATTATTATGAATATTATTTCAATACTTCTGAATGTAGTTTAAATGTTTAAATGTTATTGAAGCATACACGTTTATGACACATTATATATTATGTGTCTATCATCCTGAAATGTATAAATTTGTAAACTTACCTATACATTTATCATATTTTCAAAGGTAACTTGATTTTATTTATTTGTTACGTTGGTGGGTACGTACTTACGAAGCACTTAGAGTTATTTTTGTTTGAACGATACTGATGGTACATATATATGTTATATTATATGCACAGAATAATATATTATTTTAACCTTTACGACTATAATGGTAACTTTACACTGCAATTGACGTTTAGATCGAACGTTTTTGATATGTTGACTCATAAAATGGTACCGAGTGAATATTTTTACATTTTAGCAAAGGTACGTACTTTTTTTCGGAATTACTTATTTTCTGAACTCCAAAATCCTGCAGCTGTCGGCGAACAACTGGTTGCCCGTGCTCTTGTAACGAATATCAAGAAATATTTTACACTACCTATACCATTAAAAACAAATCGTTTTTCCGAACAATTTAATTCAATCGAGGTTATCGATTTCTTTTTTACTAAACTTACACTTCCGCACATCCATTAAGCTTCACAAAAATTAGATTTGCTGGCCGAAAATTTGTTTCGTCCTTGTAATAATTTGTTGATCGATATACAAAATATTACACTACCCGCAACGTTTAGAAAGCGTGATTTCGGTAAGCAAAATTTTTATGTATTCCAGATTACATAAACCACGTGGTTAACCCTAAATTTTAAGTATAATATGATTTTCAACAAAAATATAACATCGTCTCTTCCAACGGATTGGTCGTCCGGCGGCAATTTTTAATTTTTTCTCTCCGTCTCTGCACTAACGGTGTATGCAATATAATATTACAAATTACAATATTATAATAATAATAATATGTTTGTGCGCATAACGTCTCGGAGCCCGGGCCGAAGATAAGCCGGCACCCCCTACTTCTACACCCTCCGTCCACGGCTGTCGGGCCTAAAAGATTTTAATCAGTGTAAGTAAACCAAAAGTCAATTAAATAATCAGTTTTTCTTATATATACATTATATTATATATAATATATATATATTATATTATACGTATAATTTTAGAGGCATTTAGCGCGGGGCGGGGTGTGTCATATCGCCAGTCCCCTGGAGTGTTTACACCATTATCGTTAGCGCATGAACACCCCTTGCTGCCCACGTTCTCAAAGGTTTTACCGACCGACAATCGTTTATATTAATTACCGGGTTGGTTCCATTAAGGAAGAACGAGTAATCGGCCTGTGCGTGGCGCGTTTAAGTGTCGTACATTTCGCCGACGGTTAAACGACCAGCGCTTTCCGAAAATCGATATCACAAAACCGCTGCACCCGGCAGTATATCGAATTTCGTAAATTTTTTTTTTTTTTGGCCTTTTCGTTTAATACCGATCGAATGCCTTCAGAAGAATACCGACAGAGTTGCGTTCACGAATGAAAAAAAAAAATAATCCGTGCGGATCAATATAAGGAATTTGTTTGTTACGAGTTCATTCTGACAACACACTCCTACGCAATAATGTGTGTTGTATAGGTAGCTGGTACTATAGGTATGCTATATACAAATATACAATCAAACGTGTTCCAATATAAAACGATTAAAAATGTTATTTTTGTCCATACATTTAAAAACACACATTATATTAGGCGTACAATACACTTGAATCGTTATCAAAAATACAAATACATTACAAATCAAAGTTGACGCTGTTTAATATTTTCCAGAGTTTCGTCTTTATTTGAAATTCATATATTTTATTTTTCTCGTCCAACCGACATTAGGTATTCTTTGTGTTATTATGTTTTATATTATTTTGTATAAATAAATACGAGTGTAAGTAATTACATGGCATGAATGTATTTGTTTTTCGTATTATCTGAAAACCATTTTAATTGTTCGTTTTAAATTAACTTTTATATTTCAACACACAATTCTTGGAACAGAAAACGTGTAAAAAGCACGTGCAAAGTCACACAGGTGTGGTATGCATAGAATATATCATATTATCAAGTAATTTTATTTTTTTTTTTTTTGTTCGATGGAAACGACAATAGAAAATAATATGAATATAAAGTGGTTAGAATCGTAAAATTATAGGAATTTATGATTCGAACGTTTTCGCTGTGTAATATTTTTTTTCGTTGACGTTCCTCATAAAGGCCTAATTTATGTAGGTCACATCATACTATTATTATAATAATTGTTTTAATACTTTTTTATGGATTTCTACCATGCTTTTTTATAGTTTTTAAGAGATTCGTCAACTTTTATCCTGACAATTATTGCTTTGTCACAATGAAATCATGAATTATATATCTGTCGAAAGACACTTAGACTCGACGTTTTCGGGTGTTTTGCAGTTTTAAAAAGCTTATTGCTGTTGCACTTTCTGGCTCAGTGTTGATGTACATATAATATAATCATACAAGTTCTACATTCATGATATACAATGGGTGTTACAAATAAATTCACTAAATCTGATTCATATACATTATGTACGTATTACTTATATATATATTTTTTTTTATAAAACGCTTTTATTGCATTTTTTATGGCTTTATAGCCGAACAAAAAAGATAGCCCCGTAGAAAAAGAATAAATCTGTACAATTTTATAGGTAGGTTCTTATGAAATATGTATATACTAATTATGGTTGCAATATTCAAACATTTACAGCAACAACAAAGCCCATATTTTTAACAGCAAATAAGAGTCTACCTAAACATTTACTTGATTCAAATTTGCATTGTCTTTTTAAAAAATTATTATTATTAACTATTAAGGCATCGACTCCGTGGATTATTTTACAGTTAATGTTATTTAAAATACAATCAGGTACTTAAAAATCATTTAGAACTATTGGGTTAAAATGGTTGGTTGAATTAATTGTTTCGGTTCTACTTCCTCAATGAAACCATAAATGTTAGCATTGCTCTCTATAGTAAATTAAATGTTAAATATTTTGAGGTTGAGTATGTTAATTTATATTGCTATAATACATAATATAATGACATTTCTATATTATAACGGCCACCGAAGGGACTAAAATAAATTACCCATATTTAGAGGTGGCTGTTAAACCGTGGTGCACAGATTAAGTTTTATTGCAGGATAAGCTACCGTTATATACTTATATAGTATAAGATATTTTAGTCACTGAAACATGACACTTAAGTATTAAAAATGATTTGTATTTTAATTAAACCGTACATCTTGTATTACAGATAATATAAATAATATCATCGACATCAAGAAACATATATTTACTAAATATTCTTAAAAAATATACAAAATAAAAAATTGTTTTTTTGCAAAAAGTATGAAATAATTGTTTCAGCATACTTTATTAAGTACATATTTTTATACCTAAATGTAAATTGTTTTGGATTAGAAATTGATAATCATTTTTCTTTATGTATGTAAGATTTTAAAATTGAATACTGGATTTCTCATGAGATTTTCAATCTTAAGCAAAAAAAAGCTTACTGGAAAGTCATAATAATTTTTTATGTGCATTTGAGGTTCACATTTTTACGACATTGGATATTCGCCCGTAAATTAACGATTTCTCAACGAACTATTTTCTTATTTTGTTGTAATTCAAAAACGAATAACAGTAGTTACTTTATATTTTTACCAAATGTTTATTTTATATACATGATAACATTTTTGAAATATTTTTATTATTTTTGGGATATTTATGGACATTTTCAACTTTTTTCTTAGTTTTTTCTATGTATTTCGACAATCATTTCCATTAGGTACAGTGGCCTACAATGGCACTAAATGTACAGTAGAGCCGTACCCACTTAGCACTAGCCGTACCTTCTTTTAAGTAACATGGATGTAATTTAAGAGTTTCTCAACGGCGGTTCTTATACAAGAAGTTATAACTTTTTTTTAGTATTATCACAATGTCAAAATAATTTTTTACAACAATATTTATTTATTGAATAAAAAAAACTGTAAATATTCAATAAAATCAATGTATTTAAAATATAATATACACCTGTGTATGTACGTATAAATCAAAAATCCACCAAGTTATTATGTATTTAAATTAACACACTACATAATATTTATTTTTATATTCAAATCTGAAAACACAATCATACTTAACCTTATCTGTAGAGGTAGAACGGTATAAAAACCAATCTCAACATTCAATTATAGTTGTCACCATAAACTAATTTTCTTGAGTAGGTATTAGTTAACTGCTAGTATCTATGTTGTTATTATTATTACTACACACTTATTTGGCTATTTGCTAGTATTTGTTTTTTTTTGAAACAACATGCCTCGGTGACTTTGACCATTAGCTTTTAAGAAAATTAAATTACATATATATCGCAGCATGTTCATTTGGAGGAAAGTGTGTGTGAGATAAGTTTTAACATTTTAAATATAATACAGTAGAAATTCTGTCTTAACCACTATTATTGATGATATGTACGTTTTGATTGAGAACTTCAATATAGTTTTGTGGTTATTCCGGGATTCAGATGTGCTCCCGAATAATTCCTGCAAATTCCACAGGTCCTCTCCATAAAGTTGGCACTCAGTTAGAATGTGTTTGATGGAGATTTGTATGCCACTTGTCATAAACATAGCTGTTTGCTGGTCGGTCCCTTTGAATTAATGAGGAAACTGTGTGTTGGTTTGGTAGGGTACTTTACTGTGTCCAATTCTTAATATATTTAGTTTAACTTCAATCTGTTGATGGATATTGTGCCAACAATATAGGTAAAATATTATCTCAAAAAGTTGGGTTGTATTTTTACATTCTATAATTATTACAAATCATAATATAGATTCGTAGAAACAGATATATATTTTTAATTTGAAAAAAATCATTATTAAGTTTATCACAATAAGTTATAAAATAATAAATGTATAAGACTTAATGTGTATGTAACGATTTCTTACACAGAGTACTAAATATAGGAATTTCGCATTAACTGAAAATACTTAAGATGCTTATGAAAACATAACGTAATTCAAAATAATGTTTTGCCTCTCTTACCACTTCGATAACAAAAACTTGTATACCTAGAATTATATTATTAATTTATTATTTTACTTTATTGATCTTTGAAACGTATATGTAGTTAGTTTGATTATTTGGAAAAATGCCTATAGTTACGTTTAAGAAGTATTAAAATGTATTTATTAACTTACAATTTAAATATTGATTAATGTATAAATAACAAATTATTATTATGGATAAAGTATCAGTGTAAATGTTTTACAATTAAGTTGAGTTGTATTGGAAAATGTAAGTGTACGAAGAAATCATCCCTTCGAATTGAACTCTGATGGATTATGCTAAAGGTTTGCCTATATATTCTTTGATTTATTTGTCTTGTGCGATAATACAGGAATAGGGATGAAGTATACCTAACTAAATGGTAGGTCATTGAAAAATCATCATTTTATCATAAAGGTATCTTTTATTTTCATATAAATACAGACAGAGGCGTGTTCGTTTGACCTTGGTAGTTGTGGGGTAATCTCCGAAAACACTAACTCGATTTACATGTTATTTTTAATACCTCATCATTAAATTTTTTTTTTATAAGACACAATTTTCTACTCAAAGGTATTAATGTACTACTACAGCTAATATACGGAAAGAATATAATTTTAATCAAATTAAATTATTATTAGATATTCTATGGCTGGTTTTAATTTATATTTTGTTGTTTAGGTAATTTAAAATAGATAAAAATATATTATACATTGAATACTAAAATTCATAAAATGAGTGTAAGGAATTGATCTTCATTATTGATTTATTTCTAGCTATTTTTGTTTTAGAAATACAGGATTTCAGAGGTAGCGAGGGTTTGGCTACGTGCTACTAATGAATTCCCAAACACATGTTACCGTATTATTATTCTGAGCGAGAAAAAAAAATATCTAACAATAAAATTGTCTCATAAAATGTTTTTTTTTTGCACTTAAAGTACAATCTTATCGGTTGCTGGCTGTTGTGTCAGAACTCAAAACATGTATAACCACTTTGAAGATATTCCTCTTCAAATTCGTTTTAACATGAATTACTCCATTGCAAAAATAGTAGTTACTTCTACACAAATAGGCGTTCGACTAGGTATTCTATGATTTTTTTTTAATGTAAATTTAAAAACAAAATATTCATACCTAATTGTATCAAGTATCTACCTATATATTTCCTAATAAATACATTCATTTTTTTAATTTAAATAGAATCTTATGTTATTTTTAAGACACTTAGAAAACTATATTTGTTATACTTAAAATTTTAGAAACTCACCTATTATTATAACATTCAAAAATCAAAAGTAAATAATGTGTTTGAATTTCTTTTTATTTAATATTATGACTACTTATATAATAACTGTACAGTGTATATTATACTTTTTTCACTCTATATTTGGTCCATTTTACTACATAACTTAATAATTTATAATATTTATATTTTTAAACTTATTATCAAATACCTATTATTTAGTTTGAATTTTGCAATTTTGGCTGTGGTGTGAGGGGGGTCGTATATAGTAGGGCGGGTCATAAGTTAGGGGTGAAAAGTTAGGAGATGGTCGTATAGAAATAAATTCCATTTATTGACACCGAGATAAAAGTTGTGACTTGTGGATTAACTTGGTTGAACTTTCTGTTGTCGTGCGAATGACTAGTCTTTTAATTCATAGGGACCCTAGTGATTCAAAATCTATCAACCATAATTCACTTAAGCGTATGAGAAGTTCAAGTAGAAAATATCAAAGTTATTATAAGAGTACACATTTTACTTAAAAGTTTAATGCATTTCTTATCAATTATTAATCGATAAAACTTAAAACCAATCATCTTGTATCTCAATTTAAGATTTTTCCTTATAAAATAATAAGTAGAATGAATAATAATTTATTTACCAATTAAGTACTTTAATTTCAAAATGTCACAATTTATTATATAATTATTACATTTTATTACATTTTGATGAATATTCGTAATTTAGTATTTTCTATACAGTATGAAAAATTAAAATAATAAAACATATTGTATATAAATTATGGATGCCTGTTGAAAATTAAACGACCGTTTTCGGAAGTTTTCAAATTATGTTTCGTAATCCTTTATCAGATTATTTAGAACATGCTATTTTATTTTACTACGTAAGAAGTTCAAAGTTACTAGACTACAGAGAAATACGCAAATATTATAAAAAGCAATTTTAACATAATTCAAAACTAAAAACTAAAAACACTTAAAATTTTAAATACATTAGATGAATATGATTTATTATACTCTCGAAATGTATGTTTAATAAATAATATTTGTATAGTTAATAATTATTTTTTTCTAAGAATTTTAAATCAAGTAAATACATATTAGATAATAAATTATATTGAAATTAAATATTATTTATTTACTTGATAATGTTATTCACCGAAATATTTATAATGTCTGTAATAGGTATCCTTATTATGATGTTGTTTCTCAATGCCCTTATATACATTTATAAGTGTATTAATAAAAGTACATTTCTTATCAGTTGTCTTACTACAAAAAATTCGAGATATTACTATAAATTGAAATTAAGTCGAATAGTAATTGTAACATTGAGTTAATAATCATTAATCATATCAGAAGCAAGTCGACAGTATAGACTTCCGTCATCGTTCAGAATCGTTTTTTGTTTGCAATGATTTATCATTAAGTTCAAATTTAACTCCTACATCACAGTGATTCACTCAATCACAAATCATGCGACTCCGGTACGGCAGAGTGGTTACCTACTTTAACCCCCTTTTTTTAATTCGAAGTTAAAATTAAAGTAAAGTGTTATGTCACACACATGTTTTAATGAGAGTTTAAAATTTAAATTTTTAACGAAATTGACGCACCACACTATCGCAGTGGTCGGCAACCGCAAATTGTACCAGAAGTATAAAATTATATAAAAATAAAAAATAAAAATAAAATGTATGCATACGATTATACTAGAAGTCTCTGGTATAATTCATATAATAGTGACTATCATATTGATTATACCAGAAACGATAAACTGTAGTTCTCTGATAGAATTATTTAATAGAAGTCGATGTATTAATGTATTATGTACATCGCGTTTAGGCTATATAGCTAGCAAATAAATAGTGTTAATCGTATACCTTGCCTATTCGCTAAAATTTTATTAAAATTGTATTTTTTTTATTATCAATTACCTATCTAACCCGCAACAACATAGGCCATTGGGTGGTTTTTTGGTAGATTTTTAACTGTACGGTTTGTTTGGAACACGTGTATGTGTGACGAAGATTTAAAACTACATTAGAACGGGGATGATCACCCATCCGGGAACTAGTTGCACCGACCGGTGCAGACAGTCAAACCACATTTGTGCTACACCAAACCACTATTTTATAACATATACCTATTGTGCAAAATATTTGTTGGATGCATAGAAATTATGGAAATTATGGAATTTATAATTTTTCCTGTTATTTACATTGACAATAAAGATTCACTCAATTTGCATAATTATTGTACACCTATATATGACCTATAATAGTTATTAAATATTAACTTTATCTATATTGGATGCATACACATTTATTTAGTTTAATAAAATTGATTTGTAGTTAAGTGGCATATTAATAAACAATATTGTATTATTGTTTTTTTTTTGTGATTTTATTTTTTTGTTTATAATATTATGTTTCCCTAACTAATCATTTAAATTATTCGGTATTTACTATTAATGCAGCTGCGTACAAATAAAAGATCTATTCGAATATTCAATAAAATTATAAAATCATATGCCTACCGAACATGCATGAAATGCGATTAAATATTAATTAATTATTTATCCCAGTATTTCTACTCATAAACAATAGGTTTATATTATATAATTCGGATTCAAATGGAATCAGGTTACTACTAAGTATACTCAAAAATGTTGAATATTGCTCTGATTCTATATGCGCAGCAGACAGTTAATTATTATTATTTTTATTATTATTATTATCATTCGTATATAGTACGAGTTAGATTTATTCGTTAGTTCAATATTCAAAATATATTCAACGAAAAGTAAATTATTATGTACCCAATGGCTAAGACCACGCATCGAAGAATTAATACTACTGAATTTTCTATTCGTATAATTAATGAATATACATAAACAGGACTATAGTGTGCTAGTGTATGATTGTTATTGTTAGATAACACATCAACATTAAACATTTCTTCGTTTTAAAAACTTTCAAGTTAACAATTTCATTCGAACATTTTACTTTTATCTACGAATGAATCGAAACGATTTTCGCTGTCCGTCTATATAAACTACAGACCATTGTAAACTATATAGGTACCTGCAAAACTATCTATCAATGCTAGTAAACCTAATGAATTACAATTACTTATCTAAATATGGTTTTTTTTATTGATAAATCCGTTTGAAATCGTACCATTCATCTGCGCCAATGTTCTTAAACTGTACCTATACTGTACTTGCATAGTGTGTATTACATTACAATATTAATATCATGATATTATATGATAATATTATATAGTTTATACCTACGCAATACGTGCCAATGTTCAACGTAGACATTTAGTCGGTAAGTTTGTTTTCTTGCCAATAATTATTTTGATGCATTTTAATTCTGTGATACTTATTACCTACGCTACTATTTAATTTGTTACGATGTCATATTGTGCTTTCATTCTAATTTATCATATTATTTTGTATAGTCGTTAAGTCTTATAATTTAAGTGCAAAGAAATCTATTAAAAAAACAATATACATATTTCATCGATAAAAAGAAAAAAAACATTTCTGCTTGAATTTATTCAGCTATAACTATGTGTAGGTATACTAGTATATACTACATAGTTACTGTAACTATAACTTGCTAAAATGTTTTCAAATCATGATTTAAATAATTATGTAAATCAATAATCATGTAATCATGGTTTATTTTCATTGTAATAGACCGTTCTGTGAAAATGTTTAGTACCTACCAGTAATTTAGTTTATATATCTACTACTAAGTTTTATTTATTTTTTCACAATTTAATCAATAGTTCGTTGAAAAAATGACTCGGGTAGTTAGATATTTCTTGTAAATTTGAGTTATAAGTATAGTTAGTCATATTCAAAACCAATGTTTTATGATGTATAAATACAATTTAAAAAAAAACTTTTGATTTATTAAAATTATGTATTATTTATTCAAAGAATTCAATTTAAAATTGCGTATTATTAATATTGGTATGCTGTGATGAAACTAATCAGAAAAAAATATGATTCTATGCTATAAATTAATTAAAACATTAGAATTGAATATGCAATAGCCTATAATTAATAAGTATTTTGATTTGAGAAGATATTATAGAATTGAAATATACCCATTTTAAATTTAAGAAAAAGAACAATTTAAATTTAAATTTTTTAAAACAAAATAAGAAAACAGATTTAGAATAAGCTTTGAATTTTCAAACATTATCGATATAACTTTTAAAGCATTTGAACAATTCTGCTCTATAAAATGTTCTTAGGAGCTTTAATGGTTCTAAACTATACATACGGTGCCCATACAGTCCCAATAACTGTAGGTACATAGGTACCTGGGCTGGTACCTACTATTATAACACACGAGTATAGTAAAGGATTTTATTTAAATTATTACGTATTTACCACAGTTGTGTTGTTTGTTCTATGTACTTAATATATTCATTGGACTACTATAACGCAGGCAGTATTTATCACAGCTTATCGAACGTTTCCGTTACGCCTGACCTTTTAGTATCCAGCTCGTGGGTATTTTTATTTTAAAGTCAATTTATCCGAAAACTTGAGGGCCAGTCGCCCCTTAAAGTGGTTAATATAGTTCATCGACCGTTATTATATATACATATTATTACTGTAAAATGACGATATGTAAACACCCGATTACGTCTATTAACGTCCGGTTTCAATCTTTGTGCTATAAGCCTCCTGTCAAACATCAATTCCGAATAAACAACCAATTATCTCGAGGGCTGTTAAGAGGATAAATGAACCAGACATTTTATCGTTAGGGCAGGGACTAGGATTGTATAGCTTCTCCTTGTCCTTTTCTTTCGTAGAAAAACGTTTTAGAAGTAAATCGTGGACGATTATCGAGTAGATTACACGTAAATGGTTGTGCCATTATATCGCCTTGGATCCCATTTAATGTATTTGGATAAATCTCACACCTCTCTCTCTCTCTCTCTTTCTCTCTCTCTCTCTCTCTCTCTCTCTCTCTCTCTCTCTCTCTCTCTCTCTCTCTCTCTCTCTCTCTCTTTCTCTCTTTGTATCATATATATATATATTTAACAGGAAAAAAACATATTTATTGCTTTCGGCCTTTTTTCTTATTTTCGCCTAAAAGGGGTCAAAATCGAAATCGTGTGGAACAGTTAAACGCACCAATCTTTTACGGACTGATCCGAGTGACCCAAATAAAATATACCTACCTATTATATAATATACACTATGGTTTTCGCATTTATCATTTAACGTAGATACCTGTTCAATATTTACACTGATTTATTTACAAGATTTTGAAAAATCGAAAATGAATTCACAATCATGATATAAAAAAACAAATTGACCATTATGAAGATTTAGTTTTTGACTAAATTTAAATAAATGAATAATTTAAATCAACAGAAAAACCAAATTATCGTGAATTTTATGTATTTTTGTTTTATATACAACCATTATTGTTTTACGACGTTATAAATAACCTTTAATCTATCACATTTACATCGCATTGATAATCAATTTATAGAGTGATAAATCGTTTCATAAAAATCGACAAAAAAAAGCTGTTAACATTTCCGTTACAAAAAATATGATGTCTGTTTTCTGAATAATGAATATTGTTGATATTAATTTAAAAAGTTCGTTTTACGTGCAACGCATAATAAATATTAAAATATACTCATACGGCCGTATATATAAATATGAATAAAAATAATAATAAATGCAATTTATATAATAATTATTAATTCTTGCCACAGATAAGAGAATCGATGTAGGAGTCCAACACCCATAATAATATACAACTATTAATGTTTAAAATGAGTAAAATTACCCACAATATTTCGTATACCATGTTAGCCTTTACTTTTCTTTTTAGTTTTAGTTTTTATTTATGTTGTTACAAACAATCAAGTTAGTTTAGAGTTGCAGTGGCATAATATGGTATTTTGTGAATGTTTTGTATAGTTTGACGTTTTAACTTTGAAGAGTTAAGATGGCTATTATAAATATAATATGGTAGAAACGTCAAACTAAACAAAACATTCACAAAATACCACATGCTACTAAATTAATTTTCTGCATATTTTAATAATAATGTTTAATTTAAATGTAACTTGTAAAAAGCCAATTTTAATCTAGTAAAAGTAAATAATTTTTCCTCCATTATTTACGAAACATTTTTAAAAACTATTAATTGATTGTATATTAAAACCGTTCTGTTTGTTATAACCAGTAATTTTACTACTATCAGATATTTGTATAGTTTTTTGTGTACAATATTTTCATTGTTTAGATACGATATTCATAGTTTGTTTTGTAACAAGTAAACTCTGTTAATTGTTCAATATTATTTTCCGAATATTTTTGTTGTTTTACGAACGTATTCAAATGCAAAATTACAACGCACATTAATTAAAATTACTTATCAAATGACTACACACCACCTTTAAATTGCTTTTTCAAATTAAAGTCGTTTACTCGGGAATTGTAAAGGCGGAAAAATATACCTAAGAGCTCCCCGCAATTTAGTTTTTCTTAAATTTCGGGTATAACAATGAATTGAGGCTGATGTAAATGGGGCGTGCACGTATTTTTTATTTCGCCGTAAAAAGGTCAAAAAAGTAACAGTTGTTTTTATTTTAACCGAACGTTAGCTCTGAAAGGGATGTAAAATTATATAAATCACGTCTCGGGTACTTTGCGTTTAAACCCACGTGTTGGCCAAAACGTATACAGCGACCGGACATTAATTTTGGATGTGATTTTGACGGGATTGAAAGACGAATGACTGGTGAGCCAAACATGTATAATGCATTTCCTTCAGCAACAATTTGTTATAAAGTGAGAGTACAATCTGGGAAAAATAAAATATATAATATTTTATACGGTCAAAAATGATCATTTCGAGTACTGCTGATGTAGTTGTAATGTTGTATATATGTTCAGGTCTTATATAAAATATATCAATATATGATATAATGTACCTTTCGAAAATTTAGGTGCTTGTTATGGGTTGGTTTAAGACATAATATACCATAGAACTGACACAATAACAACTGAATTACCTACACATTACGAATATATCTGACTTATCATGCCACGCTCAAATTTATAACAGTATTATTCATGAACTCAAAGATTCTTATAAATTTCAATTTTTGATGGTTTAAGGTATTCAATTAGTTTGACATTTGTAGCATTACGAGTTGGGAATACATATTTTTAAAAACTATAAATACATTTCTCTGTTAATTTAACAACGACTACAATATTTATATAGATGTGCCTCAAGGTGAGCAAAACGAAACGAATATCGTGCAATGTATATCCCTGTCCTTGTATCCATGTCCAGGGTGTGTGCTCAAGATGAGGTTTAACCCCTCCCCCTCCCATGGACCGGTAACTAATCCTATGAGTAAAATTCAATATGAGATTTAATTATCTAATTTCCAGACGAATAAACCGTCTTTTAGTCGACATTGTCCACGACAAATCTGAACATTTGATAGGTAGTAAATATTAAATCTAAATGGTAAATCGTATTGAATTAAAAATAAGTGGAAGGGTTTTGCGTGAGAAGCGATCAGTTTTTCACTTAAATGGGTGGGTCAAAACTTTTGCTTTTCCCTATAAAAACAGAAATTAAGCCAGTTTACTAACCCCCAACTATATAACAGAATATTTTATCAATTGTTAACCCACCCACTTTCCTGTTGAATATTTCTTAGCACGCATCTGACATCCTTGTATCCAAAATTAGTTTTAGAGGGAATTTTGATATTAATTTCAATCTCACAGTCATTGAGGTTTTAATATTTCTAAGAAAAATATCCTTTGAATATTCGAATCTGAATTCTAAAAATTCTTTGGACAGAGTAGACTTTATAATTTATTTACGGCTTTACAAAGGAAATGAAACACACTTAAACTCGTGTTGGTTCATTTTCACTTATTCATCGTTATCACCATACGTGGCCTCAGTGCACTGAAAATATGTTTGTTTGATTATTGCAGTGGTTATCCATAGGTATATACAAAAATGTAAAACCCTATTTGTTTAGTGACTTTAGCGAGACCAATGGCCGATTTCTACTAGGTACTTAAAAGTTAAAGGCCTACGTTTTTCTCTTTTTTCCTTTTTGATGTGTCTTTGACTGTTTTATACAAACCACAACTCCAAAAATTCTAACTATATATAGGGGTTTATTTTCTAAATCCTCTGATATTTTATAGAAACACGGTATTGACTCAACGACAATAGTACAACAAACAGGGCAATGCGAATGAATAAATGGGTTTTTATTCGTTTACAGTGTTCCTTTTAAATCGCATGGCTCTATTGTACCAAACATCATTCGAAATGACTACACCTCCTCATTCTGCACGATTTAAAAAACTTGACCATTTTTTCTGTAACCGCAGGCCGTAAGAATAATATTTTATACTTCACTTAAAAAAACGAATATTATATATATGTGTTATATAGTGTATACAGTTGATTTGAATTTTATTACAATTTAATAATATTTCAGTCTCTGTAGAATTTAAATAATATTCATAAGAACACAGCAATTCAGCGAAAGCTATAGTTTTAAATAATCAATACACAGTTGGAAACCAAAATTAATATTTAACTTCTTGCTTTGTATTTGTGATTATAGTATTGGATGGACTGTTGTTATGAAGTTATTTCGGTATAAATATAGCACAACTAATTACTAAATAATTTATACATAATCGCTCTAAATATAATGTGAAATAAAAAAAAAATGGTGAACAACGAAGTCGCTTTTCTGTATAATATATTAGATTTCGAGTGTACCTCGTCACTGGATAAAGGTGGTAGGTCACTGTAATGGATGTGTTAAGTTGTAATTAAATGGACAGTGATAAATCACATAACATACGAAACGAATATGTGTGGAAACGGTGAGTCAGGTTACTTTTAACTTCTTAGGATATTATACAATTTATTTATATTAATATTAGATATAAGTAATTAATTTTTCAATTGGTGATACGATGAGTAGATCTAATAGTTCTAACGACTAAAAATAACTAACAATGTTTTAAGTGAAATCGTCATAGCATACATTTCAGTATCAATATAGCAATATCAAAGGTTATTACAATTTGAACTGCAAACACTCTTATAAGATTAATGTGTTCATTTTACACTAAACTTTTTTTGGTGAAAATCAATAAAATTATGACATTGTTTTCGATATTTTTCATTTCTGTGTGAACAACATAGTATGTGAAATATTATATTAAATATTTAAGCTTGTTTATTAAGAAAACAATTGTGTTAACATAAATCACAAAAATAACCAATAAGTAGAAAATTTTAAATGTCTATGTATGGCTCAATAAGAACAAAAATACTTATAAATGACAATATGTACAAATATTTGATAAAAGTTTCAAGTATTTAAGGTTGTTCATTTTTGAATTACAAAAAATTAACCAAACAATTTGGTTGAAAAGTGGTATTCCATAATATTACTCACTTTTTTCATTTTTTTTTTTATTTTTCTCTATTATTTTTATAGGTTTCATAACTAAATAGATCAAATTTTCTACCAGAAATCATCCTCGAAGTTAAAGATTGAAAATATTTGTTTGCCAAAAAAATTGACTTCAGGCACAAACGTAAATAAATAAATAAATATATACACAAAAACACACATAATATAATGTATTGTAAAACCAATACATTCATCATTCCGCTCAGAATCTAAAATGTAAAGACAATGATTTATATTATTATTTATTATTTTCAATTTAATTCTTTACATTATGCATATTGTCGGTATACATAATTTGATAAACAAATTGTTATATTTCTAAATAAATCAACATTTATGAACATAAAAACATCGTAGATGTGATAATAAAAGTTGAAATTTAAGTAAAAATATATATGCTAATAGAAAAATATCTACAATCAAAATAAATAAGGATTATTAGAAGGTAACTTTAAGCCACTACCGATTATTATATTTAATTTGTATAATCCTAAATTATATTATAATATGTCTATACATCAATTTAATAAATAAAAGAAATTATTACAGTACAATTTAAAATATCCATTTTTATTTAAATATTTTTCGTTTATATTTACACTTAGTCGTTAAAAGGTTTCTTAAAGTCAACGGCTGCATTTAGATTTATGAATTCAAACGTTTATTATTTTTCCTCTAACAAAATATTTATTTATTTTTTTGTAATTTCCATAAATCAACCAGATTTAGTCGTTGTTGTTATTATTATTATTATTATTATTATTATTACATAAAATATCTTGTCTTGCGGGCAAATATGTAAATATAAAGAATAGATTTAACTAAAAATTGAGCTGTATGTAAAATTTAAGATATAAGGTTCCGTATGTTAACAATATGTTTCTTTTTTGTGAACAGTGATGTTTATTTAGACTTAAAAATACTAAAGAAAAAAGTTACCAACGCTTTCGGGTTTTACCTGCATAATAACGCATTATTGGCTTACGCCGAAATGTTAAAACAAACCGTTTCTTTTTGAGCCTTGTTGTATGGTAACAAAATGGTTTGATTTTCAATCAATTTTTAAAACACTATGTTTAGCGTTTAAGAGTAAATTGTTATTGTACGTGGTATTATTAATATCAACGATGAAACACTTTCAAGTTGCGACAACACTAAAGATATATTATGCCATAACAGCTTCCGACTTGATAAAATTTATTAAGACTCCCGTTTCCCACAAGTGTATGTTGGACTGTAAAAACAAACAACCCATAAAATATTTCTTTTTCGAAATTACTATATTTTACTACACAACAGTATTTTTATAATGTCAAATTATTATTTACACACACACATATATAATATTACTTTTGAGATTTGCATAAAATTGGATTATAAAAACATTGATGATTTATTTGATAATAATCCTGGATGTTCGGTAAATAATAAACCAATATATTATACGTGCACATACAGTCATCTTGACATTAAATGTAATTTTTTGATTATTTTCAACCATTCCACCCTTTATATTCTTAAAAAATGCATTTATTCAATTCCCGATTTTTTGGAAATTTTGAAATATAAGTAGTTAAAGGTCAATATTTTCTAACACTGAGGTTTTTCATACCATTTAAGGAGTAAAATGCTCTGATACAAACTTCTCTTTTTAAAAAATGAGAACCACCCTTTTTTTACTGTGAATTGTTAAGAGGAATATTTTTTTGAAGATGTTGAAGCACCCTTCTAAATCGAAATTCAAACGAGTAGCTCTTACTTAAGGGTAATAGGTAATCCTTAAAATGTTTTTTCATGAAATGTAAAATAGATATGATTTATTTTAGTCAGGTGTTTATTATATTCAGACAATGTTCACAAATTATAAAATGCTTAAATATCAATATTAATTAATATATGGTTTTCAAATCATCGTTGTTATAGCCACCATATTGATATTATCTTCATAAACTTATTATTATAATGACACAAAATTATTTAACTGAAAAGCTAAAATGGTGTTCGTTCGAAAAAATAGAAATTTGTACCAATCGCTGCAGGACACTTCTTAAATGACATAATAAATCTATGTAATTAAAAGTAATATATTCTCTAAGTTAACTCAAAAACTGTAAAAATCGGGATGTGAATAAATAAATAATTAAAAGAAAAATGAGAGTAAGCAATAAGCGTGCTTGGTGAATCACCATACATATGAGACGAATTATTATATTATGTATAGTTTTTTTTTCTTCGAATAATTGCATTCTTCTCGAGAATAATTTATGGATTCGTATTTATGTATGCTATACCGAGAAATGTATTGCACGTCCTTCCAACGTGGTTTTAAAAAATATAAAATAATATATGCCTTTTGCAAACCCCCCTAGGATTAACATGCTACATTCTATAAATGAATTATTGAAATATTATAGCTGTTATATATTTTCTCAACCGATAACTTAGCCAAAATCATTTTATATTTAATGCTTATATTAAACTTTTATACATTATCCTACCGTCGTAAAATATACTTTTTTATTGATTACGATGGTATACAGAAAATTGTTTTGACATTTTTGTTTAATTTCTGATTTATTGAATTTTTTTTAAAATTATCATGCCTGCATTATGTGAAGTACATATTTTATTTTTCTATATAAATTGCTTGTCATTACAGACTACATTTGATTAAATATTTCTGAATGAATAATTCAAGACCTTTAAAATACTATCCTAGTCATTAATGTTTCTATTGACATTTTATTTTTTGTCGTTGTCATTGGAACAAATAAATTAAAAAGTATAATGATGACCATTAATCAAACATCGGTTTTATAGAAATTTATTGTTCCTAAAAGTTTTAATTTCTGATTAATTTGGCAAACATTATAAAAACAAAAATAAGCGAATTCGATATTATGTTTGATAATATATTATTTCATACCAGTCAAGACATTTACCTTCTAAGTTGTGTCGTTGCTCTCTATGATAATAACAAAAAGACGATAAATCTACTGTAAATTGTAATCATAGTTAGATTTGTTTTCTACTGAATACAATTACATTTTAAGTACTATACTACTACGTCTTATATGCCGGACAAAAAAAAATATTAGACAGACTGTATGTCTTGTACACTGTGTGTCTCGTATAGTGTTGTGTGTGTGTGTTTGTGTGTGTGTGTGTGTGTGTGTGTGTGTGTGTGTGTGTGTGTGTGTGTAATAAAGAACCAAATATTTAATGTGCTGCGACATTTGTTTCAGGCGTAGAAGAACACGCGAAACAATAATCACGTCTATAAGAGTCACACCATTTAAGTGTTGCCTCGGAATAACATTGGAAAAGCGATTTCCGCGACCTCGAACGCGGGTAAATGTGAAAAGTTTAACATGGCGGTGGCCGCCGTCCATAGTATAATAGTATAAGTAAGTCAGAAGAGGATTTTTGTTGTTCTGTAAAAACTTTGTTATAGCTTTTCCGCGGCCGTTATTATGGCATGCGAATAAAAACAGAAGCCCGGCGGGTGTATTTAATGAAAATTCCAAAGATATAATACAATTTAATAACGGCTTCGAGCCAATCGGACCACATGTTTTGCGCACTCGGGCTCGGTTAGTTACTATTTTCCTAGTGGTGTCCAGAAACCATCACTTGGCGGCGGCGGCGGCGGCGGCGGAGGTGGTGGTAGTGGTGGTGATGGTGGTGACTGATGGCGGAGGCGGTGGAGGTGGCGGTGGTGGCAGTGGCGACGGGAGAACATAAGGGGGGGTCACGAGTTTAATAAGAAGCTTAAGGGCAGATATCCGTACCTCTTCTCATCCCCACATAACTTCCCACTCGTGGCCCGTTTCGCATCCATTGGTCTATTGTGCCTCTAAATTGAGACGTATATACTTCATCCCCCGCTTTGCTTTGTCTCTCTTTCTCCGAGATGAACCGACAGTTTTGGAATTTCTATAGATATACACAATTATTTACAAAAGCAATATACCCGATTTCGAGTTATTGTCTTTATGCCGTCTGTACAAAGTATATTCATTCCCCACGAAATACAACGTAGACATGTCCTATCACCTATACACGTCTTGTCCTTTTATAAAAATGATTATTCGACCATCCTATTTTTTTGTACAGCCATCGTGGAAATAGGCAAATGTAGTAGGTACCTGTTTAAAAAGTAAAATAATAAGAACATAGTAAAAGAAAGTTTGTGAACTGCCAAGTTTATATTTTAAAATTTTGTACATTATGCAGTTACTAATAAATAGGTTTATACTAAGTATATATAATACAGCTGGTATTAGCAACCCAAATCTAAGGAATCAATAAAAAAAAAAATGACAGTAGTTTTTAATTTTGTGAGCTTCGTTATAAATGTTTGTACAGTACGCATCATACCTATACATTATGACTAATGGTCGTTGAACGTCTTTCGTTCTTTTTTTACTCGTAATCACATAATATTATGTACACTTAAATGTTGACCCTTTGAATGTTCATGTACTCATAGTAATATTTCAATTTGAGTAACAATAAATTTAAAAAAAAAATTAGATTACTATGTCTAGGCACATCCTAATTCAATCATTTTTGACATAATTTTTAATAAAAGTTTAACCAAATTTTTTATTTTTGATAAAACTATAATACGTACTACATATACAACTATACACATTATGTTATGCCGAATTTATAAAATATTGCCGATTTTATGAACTCATCGACGGTTCTTCCGAATACTTAAAATCGGTAATCTGGCTACCTAATCACGGATTATCAATTCACAAGTCCGGGGTGTAACAGAGGTATACATTTTAATACATAAACAATCGATATCACATCATCCATGTACGGTCATATTTTTAATTTACCTAAACGCTGTTATAAATCTTAACCCTATTTACAATTAATAATTAATATCTTTGTATGATTCTATATGATTCTTATATATCACTCATAGGTGCATGATACATTTCATAATATATTAACTATATAGATTTACCATTGTTCTGTGTATTATTAAAAAAACAAGCTTAAAGTAATGGGCTAAGATTATCTGAGCTAAATATAAACGTATATGCTCCCTCTAAATAAGCTACACCGCAAGAAAAACCGTATTCATGTGCATAAATTATTTCCATTAGTCTAAATTTCAGTACCTACATTCGGTCATACTAATAATAATAATAATAATAATAACACAACGCGCTACACATACAGAGGTATCTAGTGCAAATAATAATATGTTATGGGTTAGACATCTATTTAGATACTCACGCCGCTCGGTGTATGCGTTAATTGTTTTATTAATGTGGTAAAAAGAAAAACGAGAATTTTAAAATATTTATAGTTGTTATTAGCTGCCCGTGTAATATTATGCTACTGAAAATAATAGAAATATACGATTTAAATTTATACTCGTTGTGTTGTGTGGTTTATTTAAATTAATCGTAGATGAGACGCAAGGTAGCCATTTGCCTACAGTAAATTGCATTAAAGGAAGAGAGGCGCAAGCGCTTATTAAGCCTCAGTTTTCGTTTAGCACCGTTGGTGGTAGCACATTGTCGGTACACGCATTTTGTCTTGGGAAATGCATGATGTATAATATAATAGTACGTATAAATTAAACCGAACATTAATAATTAAGTTTATGTAACATGCATTTTAATTTATTAGTTTGACTAAACAATAGTTTTAAAACCATTTCAGTTTTTAACCACCAACCATAACCATTGCGGTATACGCGCACTCTGCAATTGCTACATAGATATTTACTATTTACATAATAATATACGCTTACATCAAATGGTAGATAAGGGATTTGTGTGCAATCGGTTATTTACGCTGAATTTTAGCACTTGCAACAAATGGGCAAGAGCTAATTTTTGAGTAATTCGTTTATTTCTCCATAAATAGATGTGCGCCGCCCGGTTAACGACCGTCGTAATCCATGATCGCAGTCCAGCTCGTTGGTCAGTGGAATCGAAAAAGTCTTAAACAAACGGTACCTAAGTATACACTAGAGCAGTGGTTCTCAATCTTTCTAGTACCGTGACCCAAATTTCCCCCGAAAAATCTTTCGCGGCCCACATTGTTTCACTTTTCAAAAAGTAGTGTAAAACAAAATTTGTATAATATTATGTGTGTATACATTTTTATTATGCATTTAGTATTTTATAGGTTTATAATTGATATGAATAAAAATATAATTAATATAATGAAAATGTACTTTTAATAATGAGGTACCTAACATACATTTCTTGGAATCTATATAATTCAAAAAATGTTCGCGACCCACCAAAAACTGACTGACGACCCACACTTTGAGAAACGCTGCACTAGAATGAATATTGCCTTAGACAGGTGGGTATAGGTATCTCTAAATAAACGTATTGTCGTTTCACTGACCGAATCTTCTGAATGCAATACTGCTATAATGTCTACTGCAGAGTTCAGCGCTATATAACTGTTTGTATAAAATATTATTTCTTCCTCTGGTCGCATTAAGGGTTTATAAATTATACAGCTCGAAATGTAGGTACTTTCACGTGGTGAAGCCAATTTGGGCCTATGAATTTTTTGGTGAACACTGTAACCAATGGGTGTATAGGCGCGTAGCATAAAATAATATATGATGCTAGAAAGAAAGCCAACACTTTTCTTTGAACACGGTCTGCAAAAAGAAAAAAACTAGTTGACGGCGTACCGGTATATAGACGCTATAAGAATCAATCTTTCCCCTCGATATCCATCGTTTTATAAATATATATATATATTTTGTATAGTAATAAGATCGAATTTGATTTTATTATGCCAACAACATTTGGAAAACGCGGTTTCAGCCCCGTCTATTGTGCAGCGTTAGTTTTTTTTTTTTTTAAACAAGGACGTATTTTTTTATTTTTTTTATGTCCCATATTCTCTCATTCCATTACCTTTTCTATTTTTTAAGACTCTCTATATACATACATACGTTTCCGGGTGAGCAAAATCGAACTTTTCAACTCCTCCATCTCCTTCCATCCCGACGTTTGTTTGCCCATAGGAAGTTTATTTTATGTACTTGTGACTTTATCACATAAACAACATCGAGTTGTTTCCTGCTGAGGGGTGGATACTGGGATACTCCTCCCCAGACGAAATGCATTTGGCCCTAGCTTTTTTTTTATTATTATTATCAATATACCATCGTACAGACATAAAGATATTTCACCGACCAATGATATTTTTTGAATTTTTTTTTATCCATTCAAAATTTATATCGTATTTTATGTTACTCGCGTGCACAGAAACCCAACGAATTTCACTTATCACAACACCCCTCCATATTATTGACTGTCAGATGAATTGGGTACAAACGATGCAGTTTGGGACCTCTAATGGTGCTCATCTTGGTAATGTGATCCATTCCAATTGAATACCAATGTCTTATCGCTTTGCTATAAAAATACAAATCATTACTTCCAGACATTTATTGAACATTGTTCGATATAAATTACGATTTTTTATTATTGATATGGTTTTTTCAAATTGGTAACCAATTATTTTATATAAAACCTCTAACGATATACATAAATATTTATATTTCATTTGCTTTAAACTTATTAATGACATAAAAAAATATGTAGAAAGTGATTCACCAAATATCCTTGCTTCCAATTTTCCCTTAACAATGAATTCATTTAAATTATGATTTTTATAATTTTTTAATATACACACGAAAAATTATTCAAATTTTTTAAAATTTCGAATTTTTTTGTACTACCTAAGGAGTGTCATGTAGTGATATAAATTACTTTTTCAAATGATAACAATCCTTTTTTACTTTAAATTAATTAGCAAATATTTTTTTTGAAAATTGTCATGTACCTAATTCAAAATTCGAATGAGTTGTGTCTTAGTTATAATAATATTTATACTAATGATAATAGTTCTTAAAAATGGATTTGCAAAAATATAAAATTGGATCTAGTATTTATTATAATTGGGCCATTTTTATAAATTATTAAAACCGCCAGATTAATATTTGAATGACTACAATTGCCAAGTCATCATAGTCTCCATATCTTATAGACGCTATATTATGGACCTTTTTTCCTTAGACCACCAAGTTAAATAACTCGAAAACTAATTATACAGATGTCGATTCTGTTAGATAAAAATTTTCAAACAAATTATCCAATGTATAATTTACAATTCAAAATGAGAGTGTTTGTGTCGTTTGAAAAACAGAAGTTTGTATCCAAAGAGGACACTCCTTAAGTAATACAAAAAATGTCAAGAATTTTAAAATATGGTCTTAAAGTGTATTTAAAAAATCAGATTTTGAATAACTGCATTATTATTGTATAAAAAAATTTAATGTATTTATAATCATATAAAGCATACATTTTTTAAATCCTTACAAAAATTAAACATTAGCTAATAGTTACTTTTCCTAAAAACGAAACTAAAATTACACAAACACGAATTAGGTAAGTACTTGTATAATATTATTGTCTCGTTTTTCATATCATTTCTCACCGCACACTATACAGTAGGTATGTTGGTACAATTTACAGAAGTATTTCAACTTAAACAAATATATTTTCACTTGTTTTATTAAATTGTTTTAAATATTTATTTCTATATACCAAATGAGTGCCACAATAGATGTATGACTAGGATGTGATATTAATTTTTAATTTATATTATAAATTATTAAAATGCACGAAAATAACCATTTCTGGTTGTATTAATATTTAAAACTCGTTTAAAACGTCTGCAGCAAAATTTCGTTTAAATTGCATTTTATGTCAACTTTGTATCCCGATTAGAGTGGTTAAAGTTGAATAATTCAATATAAAAATGAGTATATAAAGATTAACTAAAATATTAAAAAAGGTTATGGTACTTGAACTCTGCAGCGAGATAGAAAGAAATTTATTAAATAATTGTATTGCTTTAATTCGAGTTATAATACTATTACTTCTATATCCACTCTAATAATGCAATCGCCGCTGAATTGGTAAACCTTCACAGTTATGAAAGTGCTTAAAGTGTATGTTCTCGAATGATAATAATATGTGTTCATCATCATATAGGTAGGTACCCGACCCCGCAAATTAAATGGCAATAAATGGTGGCAACACAGTATGTACGGCACGTTACCCCTGTAATTTTCACATTTACAATATAATATTAATTATTTTAATATTAATATTGTACATTAATTGCATTGCGTGAAAACTTAAACTAACCTAGGCGGGTGCATCTCTGCTGCAGTTTTATTATAATGCCATTACTCATTGTGTATTCGGAACGGGCGGTTATGATGACGTGTCGAGGACGACTGCGCCATGCCATGCCATGTCTATAATCGAGAACAAACCAAATTGGCACTCTTTTATTTATAGCAGACCGCTGTCCCTTCCAACTTTCTCCAAACAACCCGACTCCGCCCGCAGTAGGCTTTCGAATTAACCTTGACGTGAATCCCATGGGAAATTCCCAGTTCCGGTTGTCGAGTATTTGCATTTAAATTATCCTTTTCATCCGACATCATTGCCATTCGCCGAACATTTTATAAATGCGCGTGCATTTATCGATGCATTTTTACACGGGACCCCGTTCGAAATGGGTCAAATTGTTTATTTAACGCCGGCACGTGACTCGGTGTGTACGACACAAAAGTTGTATAATTAGTTTTTGTTCACATATTATTATTGTGTACGTACGTATGTATTGCATGGGGCGGTAAACTGGTATATATTGTATGGCTGCTGTGGTTTAAAATAAGTTTGTTGTTCGGTGGATTCGTGCTGTTTAATTCTATAACAAGATTGTACAGTATTGTGAGTATTATTTAATTACTATAATTTATACAGATATAGAGGTATTGGTACTTAATATAATAACGCAATCGTTCTGAATCACATGACATCCGATAAGTGTATCTAAATTACACAAACGAATTTCAACGCATAAATCACCGTTGAATAGGTAGGATGGTAAAATTAGTATATTGTACAAGCAAATATTATGTATTTTATAGCTGTGTTTTTTTTTTTTTTTACAATCATATAATGTGCTTAAAATACAAATGCATATAATATATTGGTACCAAATAAATTACTACTTCAAAATGCGTACAAATAACTACATTGGATGTATTTAAATAGTAAAAGCTAAATAACAATCTGTTTATTTTCTCAGTACGATAGGTAATCAATACTGTATACAGTCATAATGTGATATACGTGTAAAATACAAACTGAATTGAATATTTAAAAAAACCAGATTTATATAAGTTAATTGAGTGATATATTTAAGAAAAAAATTTGTAAAAAAAAAAATGTAAACAAATATAATGGTAATAATGCTTTGTTATTGAAACGAATTTATCGATTAAAAAAAAAAATTAAATATTGACGGGGAGTTATTATAAAATCATTATTTATTATTTTTTCATTAGACTGACATTCTAGGCGTAAAATTTATAAATTTTAATTCATTCGAATTTAGTGAAAATGTGTTAGTAGATATAGATAGCGAACCATTCGATTGTAAAATTTTACTTGTAGTAATTTTATCAGTTAAAATGTTCTTAATTTACAAGTATAGTGTACAACAAATTTATACAGAACCTATTAGAAATAGTTTTATTTTACATGTAGGTATATTTGTTACATTAACTATTATTGTTTCTAATTTTAATTTATTGGATGAAATTCGTTATTGAGCTATGGTAGTAAGAATAACATATATTTTTTTTAAATCTGTAATCGTTTATTACTCACACTTCACAGTATATAGAAACGATTTCATAGAAATAAGACACTGTATCAAGTACCCAACATGTGACATTACTTTTTGACATGGTTGTATAAAACGTTGAAAACAATAAATTGTCTTAATATTGATCATCTTTAAACACACATCGTGGGTGGTTAGTTTTCGATTTCATTCATACAAACATAAATCCATTTACTGCAATAAAATCAACATAGATTCTTATTCCTCTGGTTAGAATCTGAAATAATCTTAACATGACATCAGTGTAACGAAAAAAAAACTTTTAATTGGATTACTAATTGAAAATTACAGTTTCTGGTGAATTTGTTTGAAAAAAATTTAATTCCCATACTATTATCTAGAAATTGAGAAAGTAAAAAGTAAATAGTTTTAATGGCATAGTATAAAGAAAAAGTCTGTTGTCGAGATCAAAATCTGTCCCTTATCTATTTGTATAACTTTGTACAAACACTACAAACATTATTTTCTCTTTGATCGCGGTCAAAGCAAATATAATAGTATATGATTTGATGTTATAGATATTGTGATATAATAATGTTTGTTGACCATTATATTCTTGGTAAAAGCTTTTAATTAATTATTCTTGTAATTAAATTGATTTAAATAAAGTTTACACTTTTTGTGTAGGTAACCGTTTTAAGTATTTGGTCATTTATAATACTTGATTAAATATAGATATAAAAAACTTTATGATTATTTATATTCTCAATTATATAATTATAAATTACCATCCGTTGATTTTTAGAAACACTTGGAATGATTTAAACTATAGCCCATACAATTTCAATAAATAATTAACAAGTAGCAACAAGTGGAAATCACATTTTTATTGCAGTAAAGGATTTCTGATCTAACGAATAGTATTTAAGAAAATATAAAATAGAGAACATAAGGTATAATAATATAGATAATATAGGATTCGGGTATTTTTAGGTTTGTAACGCACCTATTGATAATATAACACAAGCTATTTGTTATAATTTAAATAAAGTAACATCCATAAAAAAATCATAAAACAGTTGTAAACACTGAACAGTTATTTAGTAATTACAAAAAAAACACACCACTAAGTAAATAAAAAAATATTTTAAAAACCATACTCGAATTTCATACCTAGCAAATTTCAGGAAATATATACGGAGGTCTTTAAAAATGATGGGGAAGGGGGTGTGTGGAATATCTGTAGTAAATATCATATTACAAATATTATTTAAACTCCCTACAACTTGCTCCATATACTCAGCTGAAGCAATCGCTCAATTATTTTCAATTAAAGATATAACTGAAAATAAAATGAAAAATGCACAATCTTAAGTGACTCGCTCAGTCCACTAATGAGTGTAAAAAATAAATTCAATACCAGTGACATAGCACTCCAAATCAGAAACATAGGTACTTGAAACAAAAAAAAAAAAAATTCTTGTTGATTCACAACTCAAAATCTATTTTTATTGTATAGACATCTATGTATAATTTGTTGTATAATTGAATATCGTACTTTTTAAACAGTATATATATGTTAATAATACCCTAAATAATTTCGTTTTTAAATGGCATATATTAAAATATATGTACTGCTAATGGCGCAATCGTCAAA
Organism: Myzus persicae; assembly: GCF_001856785.1. Lineage (NCBI taxonomy): Eukaryota > Metazoa > Arthropoda > Insecta > Hemiptera > Aphididae > Myzus > Myzus persicae. Next base: position 45,902 of record NW_019103892.1, read on the forward strand.
ACTGAATTTTTATTCGAGATGAATAAAAAAAAAATTGTTTCACTAGGTATAAAATTAGTTTGATGTGATTTATATGTTTCGTGCATAAAAACAGTTTCAGAAAACATATAGGCGTGAAAGTAAATGAAATTTATTTTATTTTATTTGTTTCGTGAAGGACTTTCTGAAATTGTATGATGAAGGCAAGTATATCATTTTGCGAATGACGGTCACCAAAATATTAATCAAAGGTGTAGTAATTAGACTTGAGTTAATTTAGTCGACGTTCATAACTACATTGAGTTACAACTTAAAAAGTAACCAAATAATATTATATTTTACTCTTAAAGTTTAAAGTTATTACAAAAATAAAAATTAACTCAACTCAAGTGAAAATAAATTCGTTCATTTTTTTTTTTTAATTTTCAGATCACACATTATTACATTAATTCATTATTAATTAGTGATTGTGCATCAATTTTTTAATATTTAACATTTTACATACTATTAATGCAACCTACTAGTTCTTCTGAATTCTTCTTGAACATTGGCAAATAGCAATTATAATTTATAAGTTTACTGAATTATCGTTTGCAATTAATGTGTATAGACTTTTATGACTTTTATGGATTAAATAAAAACATATTTGACTAACTTTTTATTTTAAGCCACATTTTTTGTATACATACAATTTTCGAGCTATAATAGTTTTAAACTGAAAGCTAATAAAAAAAATGTTGAAAACCCCACATTTATAGATTTTTATAAACACATTATGTTTTTAATGTACACTGTTTACCTATGTGTTATTTTTTAAATGAACTATACAAATTTAAGTAAGTAATAACTAATACAATATAGTATCAATCTAATTGAATTGTTAAGGTTTAAAAGTTTAAAAACTAAAAAAAATAGTTAACCTATAACAAAACTGTCACTAAATTTACATTAAAATGGAATTCCTATTGATTATTAATTGAAGTTATACTTATAGATGTGTAGTAAACTACTGCATGATTAATATTATAATATGTATTCATAAAATTGTAAAATATGTTATTTTAATTCTTCAACGATTTTAATCTGTGATGTATTGCCTAAGTACGCATATTCCACATGTATAAGTGAAAAGTTAATTACCCATGTATAAAAAACTCTTCAAAAAAATGTCAATAGAGATGTTATAATAGACTCGTTGGTCTGTATTGCTGTCTTTCGTCCGGGTTTGTTTTGTCCTTCCCAGGTTTTCTTATAAGAGTTATAATATTGCTTTTTTCCAGTTGTGTGGGAAATCACCAAAAGCTTTCCACCTACTAATAGTAAAATAAATTATGAATAATATCACGTAATAATAATGCACTTAACAATATTATAGGCTGACAGACTTTCTTCGCTCGGAATCGTTTTTCGTATACAATGATTTTATATCATAGAATTCAAATTTAACGCATCGATTACGGTTCACCACTTGAAAACTAATGTAGATACCTATTTACAGCAGAACGGTACACACTTGCTGAGGTACACTCGACACCTACAATACAGCAGAGTGACTTTTTACAACTGCACGCTGTAGAAATGATAAGGTATTTATTTTTTATTATCATCGTGATTAATTGTTTTTTTTTTTTAATAATATGAATACAGTGAATACAAACTGCAAGGTTATGTCCAATGCCTTACATGGCTACATAATGGGATCTAAAAAAAGAAAACAAGAAAAAAAATATAGTTTTGGCTTGGTAGTTGTAAACATTAAACATTAGTTGAGGATGGGCCGTGTTCAATATTTCAGGTAGTTTTATAATTTAAATATGTATATATAATATAATTTTATACTTTCGAGTCAGAAAATTATAAATGTATATAGTGCTACTTATACAAATATTATAGCTCACGGGTATAAAATAGCGCATGGCATTGTCGTTATTTAATTGATTATAAAATTATGTTCATTATTTACGTTGAAATATTATTGATGATGTTTTATTAAAATTCGTCAAAACCTAATTGTATGATTTCATGTAGGTTTTATGTTATGCATAAAATAGTTCACAGGGGCAGTGTATATTAGATAGTTGGGTATACTACGGACTTATTAAATATTGATATTTAATGATGTTTAGGAATTTCAGAGTATAATTATTATGAGATTTATTTTATTAATTTATCTCTCTGTGTCTACTATAGAAAATTGTGGATTTAAAAAATTCAAAGAAAAAGTTATTTTATACTAACAAAAGTTATATTGCATCTGGTAGATAAACATACGTTTTTTTTCTCAAAACTAAAGCAATGTATTATGCAAGTAGTAGTATAGGTAACTTGTATACCTTGTAGATGTATTCTACAAGACGTGGCTATAGGTAATGAAAAAAAAATAACTAAAGAGAACATAAAAATGGTCTATTTACTCCAATTATAGCTACACCTTATAAAGTAATAAAACGTTATTAATCGGGCGAAATTACATTTATTTTAGTTTTACACGTTTTTATTCTCATTCTTACATTTTAATATAAACAAATAAAAAATGGTATTAAAAAAGAAACTAAATGAAATAAAAAAAATAGTAGTCGCCCGAGGCTTAAATATAGAATACGTATTCTTTTTTTTAATAAATTAAATATTATGCATTACATTTTTATACATAGATGTTATTATAGGCTTAAACATATAATTCTAAATTTTTTTTTATTAGTATTTGGAATTATACTTAGACATTACTGTTAATATAGTCAACTGATATTTTTTTAACGAACAAATAAAAAATGTTCAACAAACATAGTAATCTAAGTCTTGTGTACCTACTCCAAAAAAACCTACAGTCGTGCATTTTTTCACGTTGTTGTTATCACAGAAATCGAGATGTATGTTTTTTTTTATTTCCACTTTCATCAAATTTATATGACTTAGGAGCAAAATTGATGAAAACCATATATTAAATATTATCATTGGAATTTAACTTTCTTTACAAACATCATACATAATACATAGGCAGGTATAGGTCTTTATTGTAACTACGAGATGTGCGATTATAACTCTGTCCCAGGAAAAAAAATGTTCAAAAGGTCTATATAGTAAGCTTGCCCCGTTTTTTCAGGTAAAAAATGATTGATATGTATACTCGGTCCGGATAAAAAATAATACGCACAGATCTACTCGTATGTGATTAATAATTACCGTATAATATTTTTGAAACCATTTAGCATTACCCAGACGCAATTGGGCACAACGAGGAGGCGATGATTCTCATTATCCTCCAAAAATTATTTCATTTTATTTTCATTTTCACGGGTACCTATTATTGAAGTATATATGCAAATTCGTTATAGCTGCGAAATGTAATTATATACCTGACTGATTGTGTACAATTCACATACATACCTATACTTTATAACGTTACCTGTTTATTTTTCTGCTCAGATTAAATGATGTCGTGCTTATTAATGATTTTTATCGATAAAAATTACTATCGGGCCGAGTCTACGATAGACTCCTTTCATCTGCACCCGAAATTTCCGGACCGAGGTTAGGACAAAAAAAAGGTAATCCCGGTTATATTTGACCTATACGAGACTGTGTTTGCGTTTAAGCTGCATTATTTTTATTTCCTATGTGTGCACAATACACGCGGTTTCGTTATTCGTATTAAGGTACGCCTTGGGTACACATTGTAAAGATCCCAGTGCACACTGTGTATACACACTCACCCTCGCAAACTGGCACACACCTCTTTATATACATTGGTATATCATTGCGGGAAATTAGATGAGGAATAATTTAAGGTTTGGCCATGCATTACCGGCGTGAGATTGCGCATTAATAATTTTATACACAATTCGGCAGAGTATTTCAAAAGGGTTATGAATATTTCATAAACGATGAGCCCTTAGCACACACACACACACACACACACACACACACACGCGCCACTTGCAATCGGAAGACATCTCAAAGTGTATAAATATATATATATTCATATATATATGCGCGTAGTACTTACCTACTTTTCTCCTTCGCAGATCATAGTTTTTGCGCCACTTAAATAATCTAAACGCTATCACTTATTTAGACTTTACACTTTACACGCGTTCCGCAGCCCTTAAATGGCATTCAGCGAAGGTATATTTATCAGAGGAACCTACAGTCAATAAATATGTAGAATTATAGCCTATAACCCGTCCAATGAGTGTAATAGTCATCACTATAATTGTGTATAAATTGTTACCAAAATCATTTCTGAAATAACATTTGTTGAGGCTTTAAAGATGTACGACTAGAGGTATAAAATAAACGCAAGACGATTTTTGTCATACCTATATAGTATATATGTATGTACAACCCAAAAAATTTTTATTTTTATTTTTTCGATGAAATTTAAATTCTAAAGGAATAATATTACAAACCCCCCCAGGTAAAATATTAAAAGGATAGGATCAACATATACATGTATAATATGTACAAGCAGGTACCTAATAAAATTCTGTCGAAATTAATTTCATATAAAATGTCCCCGGGAGATAAAAAGAGAGTTGAACCCGTGCCATGTATGCAAAGAAATAAAGAATTAATTTTTTTAAGACATTTTTGAAGGAACAAAAAAACACGAATATCACAATAGTCCTTCTATATGTAAAGTAAAAAGGTATTTAGTTGGATATTTCGGTATATGAATGCGTTATTAGACTAGATAAAAAAAATCGTGGCTTCGTTACTTTATGCGGGTGATTTTACATATTATTTTAATCAACTAATATGCATCGCCATTAATATAATATTGCACACAAATTAAAAATAGACAAACAAATTATATTCATAATAGCAGTAAATAAACAAATACAAAAAACGCCTGTATAAGTATAGCGACTAACGTTGTGTACATTAAGTTTGTGTACAGTCACTTTGGGCAGATAAATTAAAACGCCACAAACAGTCTGTGTACATACACAACATTTAATAAATAGTAATAGGTATAAAACATTAATAAAACATATTATATTGTTATAAAATTGTATACCAAAATATTTAAGTGATTATTCGGCCTAAATACACAACGTGAAATCCAACAATTTCTCGGCAAACATCATCAGCCAGCACACAACACGCTTGGCTAGAGTTCCTTCCGAGTATAGGATTACATCTACCTATAAATAATTTTAGTGTTCTACCATAATATTGTAACATTATGAAACTTTTTCGGAGAATTAATCGCGATTCGTGATAATATTGTATTTTAGTGGATTTTTAAAAACACATAAAAAATAATCCGTCTGACATTTTCTTCGACACTGTGCAAAATATAATATTACAGTATGTATACCTACCTATTACACAGCAATATAAGGTATTGTAAAATCGGTATTAGCCGATTTTTCGATTCCTGGTAATTTCTCGTCATTGAAGTTTGACTGAATATATTGATACCTAATTGATATGTTTAATTTAAATAACTGCGAAAGTTATTTTGATCACTTCTTTCAGTTATTATAGTTTTCAACCACGGTGTGTGTCAATTCTTAAATCCTAAAATGACTTTTAAACCTACTTTATTAGTAAAGTACTTTATGGTTACTTTAGGAATACAGTTGATATTTTTGTTTAAATAACCAAAATTTAATATTTACTATAAAAATCGTAATAGGTTATGGTGTCTATTGCTTTTTTACTATGTAAATAGGTACATTATAGGGTATTGTATTCTCTTTAATTCGTCTACCAACACTTACTACTAAAACCTAAAAAATCAATAAACTTAATACTTACGTGTGAGACAATATAGCATAGTAAATTAACTTTGGAATCTGAAAAAAAATATCAAACGTAATGTATATAATTATTCAAATAACATAAAATATATTTCTTCGAAGTTAGTCTTTTAATAGTTTCATACTTTATATCTTAAAAACTTGTCTAACTCCGCAATGATTTTTTCTGCTAACTTTAAAAGATTATAAACTGTTATATAGAGATATACTTTCCTGTTAGTCATCCTGACCATTCAATAGAGCTAACTATCTTAAATCTAAAAAAAACCAAACTTATTAAATCCTTTCGTGACTTGCATCAAAATAAAATATATGATATTCATTATTTCCAAGCTATGGAACAATAAGTTTACTTTACAATAATCTCCTGCTTGTAATGTTAACTGACCAATATCATAGAAAATAATTTAAAGGCAAACATAAATTATTAAATTATTATGTTATAATTTAAGCTTTGAACTAACACATATTTAATCCGTCAAAAATCAGTTGATTTTTTAGTACATTACTAGATAACTAACCTAGATAACTAACCTAAATGTGTTAAAAATAATAATAAAAGTTCAATTTAAACAATTGTCTATTTTTAAAAATTGAGGTATGCCTATTTCATTATTCTATTTAAGTATTAAGATAATTGAAATCAATAAACCATATATATTGGATAAAAATGTATTAAAAAATACGAGGAAAATTAAAAAAGTACGTAGATAATTATTATTCAATCTTAAGTAAATAAGTATTTTTAAGAAAAAATCATAGAAACACAATCTGTGCTGTTATCAATATTTATATATATATATGTTTTTTTTATCGATCTTTAAATAAAACTCGGTAGAAAGGGACATTAGTTAAAGATAAATGTTTATCGTAACAAATATAACACTTAATTTTTTATTGATCTAAATAACACTGGCATATAACGTCATCTATGGCGTTTATAGTTTTAGTCGTATTTACACCGTTGTATTATATTATTTACAATTTATTTTTAATATATTATTACCCAATTAAGTTGTATAACTTTTTTTCTTTTAAAAAGTTGACTAAGCATAATATTTTTTATTTGATAGTACCTATAGATTTGGCTGTAGACTGCAGTAGTACTTCTCCTGCCTGTTATGCTATGTCTGTTGTGGTATCAATCATTAAATTATTCGTTTTAATAACTGTAAAGAATTGTTTTCATACATTTCACATAATTGATTTTATTTTTATTAATTTTATTGATTTTATTTATACTTTTTTTTTTGTTACGTGCTGTACGGTATGTTAAAAAATTTAAAACACTGTTTTTCAAAGTCTGTCTACACTATTCAAAATCCATTTGTTCGTTGTAATTATTATGATATGAATGCAATGGGATTGTTCTTCGTTTAATTTAATGATTGCATATTATTATACAATTGTTATACATCGACAGACTTAAAAATGGAAAACTACGAGATGTATAAATAGAATGATTCTTCAAGCATGTCCACCCCTATATTATCTGGTGCTTGGAATGTTTAATTAAGTGTACTGAAAGACAATATTTTCAAATATTTAGTTTTGTTATACCAATTTAAGTGTGCTGAAGTGATACAGACTTAATTTTATCAAACTTGCGCAGCTCTTTTTTACCGTAAATTATTAAGCAGATGAATATTTTGAAAATATTGACACTTCTTATCCAATATTTTAACAACTAATTTCTATGCAAAGAAAGAAATAAAGTATATTTTGCTTAAAAATGAATAATAATATTGCATAGAAGTCTGCATAATGTAGTATAATACTATAATAGATATATTATTATATTGTTTTGTATTAATGTAAGTATAATAGGTACTTGCATATTAACATATTGTTAGAAATATAGACTCGTATTTTTGAACAGTAAAATATCATATTTTAATTTTTTTTTTTATATGCACTTAAAAACTACTTTTAAAAACGGAACAGAATAAAATATAATAATGTAAATAGTTTTGCAATTATGAATCAACTAGAAGACATTAAAACGAGTATATCCATACGCCGTGTATAGAATTTTAAGTTAATTTCGCATACTTACTTCTCTATGGTTTTTAAGTAACCTAACTCTAACTTTTACGTGATGTGTATGTATATACTATATATGTATATTGTATATGTGTATTGCGTGATATGATATACGAACACCATTATTGTATATATCATGTATGTGTGTATGTGTAGCGAATAAAAGTATAAGATGACAATTGGAATACAACAAAAAGTAAAAAGATTATATATATATTGCATATATATCATGCCTATCATATTATGTAATATGTATGTAAGTATGTATGTAAGTGTGTATGTATGTATGTATGTATGTATGTATGTATGTATGTATGTATGTATGTATGTATGTATGTATGTATGTATGTATGTATGTAAGTGTGTACGTATGTACGTATGTATGCGTGCATGTATGGATATGTATATATGTATGTTTACTTGAAACATATTGTTACATTTAGTTTTATTTCGTGTGTTATTTTCAATTTACAATTTTATTCAGAATATTATACTGCTCTGTCTCTTGAATCATATTAAAAATAAAACAATAAGCATTTTTTAGTGAAACACTAAAAAGTAAAAACTATCTTCATGAAAAATATTCTGTGCGTCAAGTTGACAAAAGTAATTGAATCGTTTATATATTTATAAATATATATTAAGCTCAAAAGTCGAAATCGGGAAAACCTCAGAAATTTCCAGGCAAATCTCAAACTTCCCTTTAGTACTTGACGTCATATTTCTACTTTTGCCCGGACAAACCTATAGTTGTAGCCAATTTCATTTGCAAAAACCCGTAGCAATTATACGTTTGAATATTTCACAATAGACACCATGTTTTTTTAATATTCGTTACACACATAAATAACTATAAAATAAAATATATAATTACGCGGTTTGGTGCAATGTCACATTTGGACGGAATTGAGATTATTTGACCAATGGCATTAATGTTTGATCAAGTAACATAATTTATTTATGTTAGGTGTGTTTTAAGGCCAATGTCTCTGATATCGATTTGGTATGACCAAATTAATTCAGACATTTCGAAAGTAATCGATACAAATATATACAGCATATGTAATATTATGGGCCTATCTCGACATTGGTCATTTCGAAATCAATAAAGCTTATAAATATATAAATTACTATTAGTATGTGCAAATGTTCGATTGACTATTATTATTAGATTTTAATAGAAAAGTTAAGTTGTTATTAATTATTTTAAAAGTGTTTATTATATATTTTAATTTTGGTCCAAAGTCTGCAGATTTTAGTAATATTTATTAACAATAAAGAAGGCCAATGTGAAAATAAAATAAATACATTTTCTGATTTCACATAATACAAATATTTCAAAAGTTTAAGAATGGAAAACAATTGTATTCATCGAAATTCCAAAACTTTAATTTTAATCGAATAATTATTGTTATAATTTTATTTTTGTAATTGACATATTTCAAAATTCAATTTCTCAACAATGTTTTTCCTTTGACACTGACCATATTCTTGCATCAAGCCACAAAACTATTATATTATACTATGTAACGGTAATGGTGAAATGGTTAATATGAATAGTAGTTTTTTAAACTCAGGTAATTTTAAAAATTAAAAAACGATCGTAAAAAATACACAAACTAATTATTATAGAATAAATTGACCAAATAAAATAGTACATAGATAATAGTATGTTTAATAAATGTAGGTATAGTGATCATAATTATTAGTTTGTATAACACTTGTATAGAAAAATTATAAAAAATGTTTTCCCTCCTAAGAAAAAAAAAATATTTTATGATGTTATGATGACAATGATTTAGAATGATTATTTTAGTGAACTAAGATTTTCCGAAATGAAAAAATGGGAGATTTTTAAATAAAATTATGAGAACACGGAGGCCTAATTATTTGTATATGAGTGCAGAAATGGTGGGTAGGAACTCGCCAGTAAGTGCCAAAGTATGTAATTAGTTTGGGGACGAGTGTATACAAGAGGAAATAATGTACATCAAAATAAGGGGAGATTATGAAACCGAGGATGTTTTTGGGGTCGAGGGTGCGTGATCTCTTACTTTTAATGAAACCATGAGGGAGTTGCGCTGCACGTCTGCACCCATTGGTTGCTACAGAATAGACTAATTGAGTTGCTTGGAAATGGTATGAAATTGGAGTACATAACTCAATATAAGACGCCGTGGGTGCAGAGGAAATTTACAATTAAATACATGTTGGGTTTGTAACTATGTACAGAGGTTGGTACTTTTTTTTTTTTTCAATCGACTTCTTGGTTGTGGTATACCAGATACCAACTATTGTAGTATAGGTACTATAGTATACTGTAATGCGGTATAGTATATAGGTACTATAGTATAATATAGAACAGTCTAGTGCAGTACCGTACGGTATAGGGGGTACAGTATTATCATATATTAATATTATGAACACAATATTATAATGTTAAAAATTGAAAATTTTTTCTTTTTTTTTTATTGATTTTCAGTTTATAATAATTCAGAATAAACAATATTAGTGTACGCGTTTTTCTAGTCATAATATAACAACAATTTACAGTATCTGAACCCCTTTTCATAGTTATCTCGCACGCGTGTCTGCAGCCTGCATTTACGCCATACTATAATAATACACCATATTATAGGCATAACCGTACTCAGCACTTGATAATAATATTATAATCAACAATGCACTCAAATGCAAGATGCACCGCTGGGTTGGCTCCGCATTCGACGACGACAATAATAATAATAATAATAATAATAATGAACAAACCTATAACCGATATGTGTACTTTATAGTATGGCGGCTGAGAACCTATATTATATATTACCGCGCTCGTGCCAAAGTTCCATTTTGGAATTTGGATGAATAATTTTAGTGGCACTCGAAAATATTTGTATTTCGTGCTGTTAAATCTTGCATTTAATGAAAAAAACAGTGAAAAAATCTTAATTATTTATAAATAACACTTATAAAATGTCGAAGGTTTACAACTCACTTCCCGACACAGGCACTTTGTAACAAATGGCTCGTTTTATATAATAATATGTTCACTGGTTATTTGCGTTGACAACATAACGCAGTGCAGTTGTGAATAAAGTCTTTTGAAAGTCAACTTTTCCTCGGCGAATGCAATCAAATCAAAGAATATTACACTGTACAAATAAATGTATAATTAGTATATTAAATACCTGCAGTACTATGTATAATATTTTTTTATTCTTGTGGTTTGTTTGGCGGATAATTAGGTACTGCCTGTATTTGTGCCCACGCCGTTGATGAACACGATTGTCCATTTTCGTCGTCGCCGTAGTATTGTCACAATATTATAATGTGATGCACTCGTGGCTTCTGCCCGTAGTCCATATACCTGCCCTATGGTCTCTTCAAACAATAATAGGCAGGTACAATATTATTATACCATCATCATTATTATTATTATTATTATTATTATTATTGTATTGATATATGATGACGAACAAAAAACCGAGCCCATCGTGTCAAGTCATCACCTCTCCGCAAATGCATAATATATTTCATAAGTGCAAACTGCGATTCGTTGCAAACTGTCGGTCTTCGTAGTATTCGCACATTATTATTTTATCTGTTCTGTGCGGTTTCCGTAAATTATGCACTGCCACAGGCATCGAAGTTATCACCAAATGGGCACTTGCGTAGTTCTTTGCATAGACTTGACCAGTGATTTCGACCAGTTTAAGCTACACTAACGTCGCTGGCCCAACCAGCTGTGTAATATGTATAGCTCATAAGTGACGATATTTCTAAAAAAAATTTAATTCGTTACACTAACATCGAATCGTTATTCTCGGTAAACCGACCTACGACTGTAAAAATAAAATTAAACTTTTTCATTCTTCGGCGCTCTTATTTAATATTCTGTACCGCTGTGACCTGTGCAGCGGCACACGAATATATAGACCCAGACATACTAATAATAATGTGTAACGTTGGAGAAAACTTTTTTATTTTATATTTTTTTTATTCGTGCCAATTCATCTAATAATTTATGTACGATCCGAATATGTGCAGAAGCCCATCAAACATATGCACCCTTTATATTATATATTATACGGTAGATACCTACCATAACGTGGTAACCATTAACGGCCGCGTATACTTGTGTTGTTCTTTCTTTATAGCAGCAGTAGTAGTAGTAGTAGTAATAGTAGTAGTAGTAGTAGAGTGTGTAAGAAAATATTTAAAGTGAACAGTATCAACTGCAAAAAAATCATGTTCAGCGAGTATTCAATTCTTTTTTCTTCAAAGTTTTATTTTGAATATTTTTAAATAGGTACCTATAAGAAAAAGTTTAACTATTATTATTTTAATGATGTGTTCTCATTTGTCCAACCGTACATTATTTTCTACAAAATTAAGTAAAATATTTAATTTATGTTTTTCTACAGAATACAGATACCAAATAATATTATTTAAACACCTGATCGTATTAAACTAGAAAATATTTCATTCAATGGTTGCAAAAACGAAATCGAATGACGATAACCTAAGCACGTCAACGTCATCATTGAGGAGAACATTTATTTGTCTTCAGATGACGAAAATGGCTATGATCTACATAAAATCAAAGAAAATAAGACATTACTTAATTTAGTTAGTTTTTTCTTCTTTTTAGTATAGAAACATTATTGTTATTTTATATTGTTGTATACTGTTATACTATGACGTTATATGATATACGTTATACTTATGACATAGTGTTACCAAAGTATACAGTTTAACAAAAACATTACCTATTTTAATTATATTTTATGGGTTTATGTATAATTGTATAAATAGTAAATACCCCCTAGGGTACCTATGGTCTGTGGTCAATGTGAGTAGCAATAACAATGATGTAATTTTAGATTCTGAGCGGTGCGCTGAATGTATTGATTTTACAATTGTGTGTATTTTTTTCTGGTAAATTTGAAATAGAAAAAATGTTATGATTTTCAACTTCAATATCTTTCTTGGTATTAAAGTGAGAATCGATAGTTGGTACATTTTGGGAGTCAAAATTGAAAATTCTCAAAATATTCTCTAAAACCTAAAAATATTAAAGCCCAATAAGTTTTCGTAGTTTCTTATAATTGGACAACGAATAATTGTAGATAGGTACTTTTGATGTTCGCCAAATATGTATAGCAGCGTTTTCTACATAGTACAATTTTCAAAATATTTTGATTTACAGGTATTTGACATAGGTATTTGATTTTTATATTTATTATTTATTATTTTTTTTTTCTATTGTTTTTAATTTTCCTGCCATTTCCATCTACACTTATAATTGTTGGTGCGTATCTTTTTTGCATTTGGAAAAATAGATATTAATAAATAATAATATAAGTCGATAAAAGATAATAACCTTTACAATAGTTCACCGTAGTTAAGAATATAATAATAATAAACAATATAATATACATTTATAATACAAATACGGTTTAATATATTTACAATTATTAGAAGACAATAATATTATAATTCATATTAAAAGAAGCCCACTACGCTTATAAGAAGGATTGCGCACAAGGTGAATCATAGAATTGTGTACTGCTATAACAGAATTTATGGGGTTAAAACGTTGATTACTATTTTTCGTGTACGTACCAACTCAATTATTGTGGCTAGCTGGAAGCCTTTGTGAACTGTGACATTACGAATAGACCGTGGAGCATTCGATATTGTCCTCAGAACTTTAGATTGATGTTTATTAATGGGTACCACAAACCCATTCACTGCGTTCCACGGCCAGTCGGCACTGACTCAAAAGTTCATAACGATAATCACACAATAATATAGGAAGGCAAATATGTTGATTATAATATCGGTATGTACCATTATGACCAAAGTTAGACAACCGTGGTTACAACCATTGATGTGTGTACGTTTTTTTTTATTTTTTCGCGATTTGAACAACCATGAAAGTTCTGACATCATACAGCCGTAACCGACGACATCGATATTCTATATAATATTATTATTTACTATCTTTGTGTATTGGTCGTGTTATTAAATACTTTAATGAATTATTACACACAATATAGGTTAAATAGGTGCCTATCGAGATTATCGGTCAGTCTTGACACAGATTCTCGGCGGAGAGGTATCTTCGAATCCATAAAAAAAAACCTTTGGGCTATAATATTATAGCACTGTGCTGCGTTGTCTGTGACTGACATTCAGATGCGAACCGTAAAACAGAAACGTGTATTAAAAAAAAAGAAAAAAATGTACACCACCGCATCAGTTATGAAAATGGTATGTAAAACAAATGTAAATCGCATCACACTGCCGGGGCGGTAGGAAGAACAAAGCGACAATATATAATATATAATATATAGGTGGGGTATAGGCGTATATATAGTCTAATTATTATAAAATAAAAAAGAATATCGATCCCATCGGTTTTATGAACCGAATTGCCTGTCTACGTGTACACGATACACATAACAATATATATAGGTAGGTAGGTGTTTTATAAATTTACCATCGTTTCGCGTATAATACAGAGATAGTATAGGTATGGGCGATTCTTTTAACAGTAAATACTGATTACCCGTCTCGGAAAGTATTAACGTTTTTGAAAATAGTTTTTAACCCAACTCAGTCGTTGTACAATTTTATTCTTGCAAAAAAATCAAATGTATTTTCTATCATACCTACCGTTGTCTTTAAAATATTTTTGCTCTCGAATTCGGTTAGGCATGCGCATTTTCGATTTCAAGTCCCGAAACATGATATTCATTTTCGACTGCTATTTTCATAAATAACAGTCGAATTTACAACGAGTATTTAACTTTTTTTTTCAATTCATTTTCATTACGCCGGCTCCTATTAGTTTTGATTTACAATTGTATAACATAATAATGTACAGTTTACGTTATAGTTTATGCTTAAATTAAATTGTATATTTGTATATGCAACTCGATTTCTTTTAAGGAGTTGATGATGTTTGTAATTAATTGGATGTCGGGTTGTATAATGGCTTCCCTCAGTATAGATGTGGTACCTATGTGGTGTTTGTTTCTTGAGTCTTCGAACTTTAGCCTTTAGGTATTTGTTATTGAGAGGAGGAGAAGGACTAAGGAGGATTGACCGCCGAAAAGGACTTTATCCAGAAGAGCATTACAAAGTCTTGTCAGTCTGTTTTTAATTCTTAAATTATTGATTTTAGGTTATAAGATAATAATAATTATTTCATTGCATGTTATGTTGTTTGATTCTTATAAAAGCACAGCCGTACAGATTCGGGAGTATTTAACTACTTAATGTCTTATACTGTACACCTAATTGTACTTGTTAAATGTTAAAATGAATGTACTAGGGGTAAAGGTCCCCCCAAAAATGTTTGATCAGTCCTCTAATCAAAAATTTAAATACTATGTAGTTGGTAACTAATTAACCATTCGTTGGAAATTCAATTTGTATAGGCATCGTGCAGATAATAGTCAATCGACACTAGCGCGCATAGTAGACAAAAATATAAGTTTTGGAGGGCTATTATTTGTTGTTGTTTAGTACCTACAATGCTATTTTTATTACTATTTTTTGTATTTGGATGCAATTATTTTTAATAAAATATCGAAATATAATAACTTTTAATTATGAACGGTGATATAATAATTTATTCGGGATTTAAAAATATTAATATTGGTGAATTTTCGGAAAACGTCAAATTCAAAGGGAAAAAATTGGTTGAAAGTAATCACGTTTTCAATGTTAAAGAAATCACTTCAGAAAACATTTGCTTAATTAGTAGTTATGTCATAAGACAAACGTCTGTTACACTAGATCCATATCTGGTTAAATTAGAGGTAAGTTAACTATTATAATACTTATAAATAATATTATAGCAATATTGCAATACAATGACAACATGTTATATTTTAAAACTATTCTCGTAATAGGTAAATGCTACTAACAGAAATGTTGTAAGTGCATCTTGTCAATGCCCTGCTGGTCTAGGAGAAAAGTGTAAACATTTCAACTGACTGGTAACCACAAAAATATTCTAAAGCTGAATCTACACAACCTACACTAGCATCTACCATTACAGGTTTAAAGTATAAAGTTTCAACATTTACAATATTTGCTTGGGTACTAACACTGTTGTTAAAAAATTCACAACTAAATTCAAAAGTATCACTCACAATAACTGATGAACATTGAATAGCTACATTTTTACATAAACTATTACTATTACTTTGTGATTCTGTGAAATCGTCTGATTCATGTAAAATATTTGTATCTATGGTTGATACTGCAGATGTACTGCAGTTGTGGATAGATCTCTTTATATGACGATCAAAACGGTCAACACTCTTTTTTGATAAATTGCTTTGTTTGTAAATAACAGGAAATAATGTAGGACTGTATGCTGGACTCTGAGGATGTTTGGAATATTGACCACCAATAAAATGAGCACTACATATTCTGGAATAGGGAGTAGGCTCCCATTGTTTATTATCAGCACTGAAAAAATTAGAATATCAACTTGTTATTAAAATAAATCATATTATCTACCTAATATCTATTAAATAAATTCAGTTGAAGCATTACTAAACTGTTTACACAAACAATTATGGCTATTTCACAATATTTTTGGTAAACCTACTGCCTATATAACAAAGATTATTCTGATTGTTGACATTCAAATGTAATAGAACAATCGAAGTTACTGTGAACTTACTTTCTTTCTAGTTACTTACTTTTTTCGTTTGATAGCATGTATCCATTTTCTTCTTTGTTCAATGTCATGAGGCTTAGACGGAAATCGAAATAATTTAATTGATTCCGTTTTACTCTGAGTATTTGTGCAATTAACTACACAGCACATCTGGTGACTTTTACCTCTGATTTTCGACATTACCTCGACAGAAGGTTGAATGCAAAAATAGGTTGAAATAATAAACACCTAGTACTACCTAATTAATGTTTAGAATTATAGTTTTGATATAAATTTTAAATTTTATTTTAATTTAATTTAATTTTACTACGCTAGTACGCTACTACAACCATTGTACCATAGTGATTGCTATGATAAATGATAATAGTATTACCCTCCAAAACTTATAGAATAGTCCACGGGGCGCGCTGCATTACAACTTGCACGATGCCTATAGCCACATAAAAAATCGAAGAAAAATAATCCACTCGGAATATAATAATATGTAGGCCATTAAAAATGGTAAAAAATTATAAAATATGCTAACGACAAAATATAGCAAAACTAATATAACTATTATGAATGGTACAATTTTTTTAACAATTTTAATTTGTAATAATAAATGTGAAAAAAATATTTTCAAATACCATAACACTTTTATAGATATAATGAAACAATACTGTTTACTGTTAAAATAAACACCCTGAATAGCCAGAGACAAAAATTTCATTTTTACGCAGTAAAATAATATTATACATTTTTATTGATTAGGCTATTTTTTACAATGACATAGAAATTTTTATTCAGTTGGTCATACTATTATTGTTATGATGATAATAACAAAACATAAATTTAATTTAATTAAGTCATTAAGATTTAATATAACTGATTCAAAATTATAGTCCTTACCCAGTTGTATTAGTTTTTTTTATTCTGCCTAAGCCATACCAAACGTAAATATTTATTAAATTCTTAATGTGAATAATTTTTTTGTAAAGATTCTCGATACCAATATAAAGTAATTAATAATAAGTTAACTACATATATTTAATAACATTAAATTAAACTAATGAAAAAGTAAAGTTTTAATTTTCTGAAGTCTGAATTAAAAATGTGAAAGATAAGAATCTTGTTCATTAAATTTATTTATTAATATTAAAGTTTACAACAAGAATTATTATAAATTAAAATTCTCCATTCCATAAAAAACTGAGCTATGTGTTTATTATCGGTAGTCAGAAAAATATAAAACGTTTAAAACTAATGCGATTTATGTAAGAATCATATTAGGTACCTATTATTTTATAAGTTATTAAGTTCCTACAATTAATAATTAATAGTTATTATTATTACCGTTGGGGTAAAGTTATTGGACGAGGCTCCACTTAAGCCGCCAAGTCTTGTACATTTTTATATAAACTACCCATTGTAATTTAATTTGATGATACTCGAACATTTTGACTATATTACTGACGATAATATAGTGACGGTTACCTGGAGAATACAAATTTGATGCGATTGAAGAAATATTTGACATTTTCGTAGGTTAGGTTAGCGTATGTTTAGGGTAAAATGCAAAAAAAGACTTAGGCACCTACTTCTTATTACTCAATCACAGACTGATACAAAATTAAATGTTGTACTTAGGTAACTTTCCATCACAGTCCCCGCCAAAAAACCTTTGCTATAAAATCGCATAGCCTTAGTTATAAGGCTAGGGCAGAGTACTTTTAATACTTAGCATTTGAATATATGTTTTGCACGATCACAAAAAAGCAGAGTAAGAAACAAATGCGTTGCATGCTGAAACAATTAACCTAGTTTTGAAATTTTATTTTGCATATAAATGCATATTTCGAGTTTTTTTTTAGTTTTTGTGCATATTTCTTCGATTCCATACGTTAAGATATGCATATTTTCAATATTTTTAAAGTTTTTATTTGATTTAAATATTTAATATACAACCAAAATAATGTTGAATTTAAAATTATTTTAAATTTTGATCATATTAATATGGTTGTTGACTGTTCCCACATGCATGTTTTTCCTAGAGACACTTCTCCGGTTATTAATTTTATTTACGTACCTACAGGTATTGTTCACTGCATATGATATTATCAATACGAGCCACGGGGACGTCGGTCACAGACATCAAAATTTAAATAAAATATACTCATACAAATAATCTTATTTTTTAATGCTTTATAACATGCATAATAATTTTAAAATGCATATTTTATACATTTTAGTGCATATTTAGTGATTTTTTAGAGCTACAAGTCCTCTGCGATAGCTATTACTAATTAACATTTTTATAGATATAGCCAAGGCATTTGTTACGGTTGATCACGATATTCTATTTGGAATAAATAAGTGTAGTCTAACCTGGTTTAAAAGCTATTTAACTAATAGAAAACAAACAGTTAAAATTAATGGAGTCAATGGTAACATGTATGAAATTAAATATGGAGTACCTCAGGGTAGTGTATTGGGCCCTATTTTATTCATTTTATATATTAATGAAATTTGTGATATTAACTTTGAGGGTTCAATAGTAACATATGCAGATGATACCTGTCTGCTCTTCTCACATAATACATGGGAAGGTGTTTATGAAAAATCGGTAACTGGCTTTCGTAAAGTATTAAAAATATTGAAAGAAAGAAATCTATCCTTAAACATAGAAAAAACAGTGTTTATACCGTTCTCTATTAATAAATTCGATTCTACTATTAGCTCCATTTCATTACATGAATGTTCTAATAACAAAAACTGTAACTCAAGTAACTGCAAGCAAATTAATAAGGTTACAAAAATAAGATATCTAGGATTAATTATTGATAATTACTTGAAATTGAACCTACATGTTAACAATCTATTAGGGAAACTACGCTTTATAACTTATAATATGTTCAAACTAAAAAAAATAGTCCCAAAGAAAACAATGAGATTAGTTTACTTTGCTCTATACCAATCCAATTTTCAATACGGTTTATTGCCTTATTGGTATGGGGTGGCCTTCGAAACAATATTTTAAATCACCTGATTATAAATCAGAATAACATTGTTAGAATTTGCCTAAATAAGCTGTCATTACAAGGATCAACAATTGATAATTATAAGGAATTAGGGGTCTTGCCAGTAAAACAATTATATAAACAAAATAGCAATTATGTTCATTATTAAACAACTTGATATTGAGCAGTTACATAATGACAATAGTCACATAAGATAAATTAGAAAATATGATTTCCCAGTTAAATATACCAATAAATCTTTTGGTCAAACATTTATAGATTACCTTGGCCCAACTTACTACAATTCTATGCCTCTGGACTTTAAAAAAAATATTATTTCATGTAAAAAAATTAATAAAAAAGGATTATTATACCTATAAATATATGTTTTTAGAATTGAATAATAATGTGTATTAGTTTTATTCTCTATTGTAAATTATTGCTAAATTATATGTTATTTATATACATAACAGTATATTATTTTGATTGTTAAAATGCTGTATCAACTAAATGTATTATTAATCTATTTTTAAACTTTGTATCACTTTGTCTTTTCTTTACCTTATTATATTTTTTGCAAGTGATAGTATCATGAATCAATAATGTACGTAATATTATAAGAAATTACCTAATTAATTTATTAATTGTTTTATTTTGTCGGTAAATGTAGTAACTCCCCACCTCCAACACAAGCTATTAGCTTACAGGAGGTAGGTAATCAAAACTGTACCTATTTGTTAAACTTGTTTAAATTTGTAACCATATATTTTGATTTCTAAATAAAAAAAATAAAAATAAAAATATTCGATATTTTTATAAAATAATTATTATACAATATCCAATAAATACAAATCATTTAATTTTTTATAAAACATTGATCATTACCTTAGTCACTGGTCTTAATTCCTTTTCTTTAAAATAAGCCATACACACATTTTGAAACTCTTTATTCTAATTTCTAGGTATAGATTTTTATTAATAGGTACCTATGTCATTTGGCAAAACTTGCAAACTAATTTCCATTTATACAATTTTATCCCAAAACAATAATTATTATCATCTTACAATTTACATAAATTTATATCTAAGCACAAATAACATCCTACATTTTTGTGGAGACGTGGGGCTTCTAAATAAGTATTGCAATATAGGAACCTAAATGGCATCATTTTAAATTTATTTAGAGGGGCTAAAACTAACTTAAAAATTACATTCACCACTCCACTGTAGATATTTACCCACCTATCCATTTACAAAAATAACGATATTGAATTTAATTATTTTGTATGGTGGTAATTGGTAACACACTGAACAAATTTAATTAGAATATTAAATTTAATACATCACTATTTAAAACTATAAGGTAAATAAAAAGTGAAAATATTAAAGAGGTCAATAGTTTGATGCAGATAGATGCTATCACCTAATTTATCTATGACATATTATGACGCCATAGTTGATTTTTTAGATGGGGGAGCCTAACGTAAGGTACTGTAAGGGCCCAGCTATGGATTCAGAATTTTATTTACAAAGAATTTAAACTGCATATTTCAAGATAATAAAAACAATGTATGTATGATTAGCTAGGAACAGCTGCTATTTTACATAATAATATATTTTAGTCTATATTTTTTTAGATTTTTTGGTTACAGTATCAACAATATTTTAAAATAATTTACAACAAAATAACTAAAATTGTTATTCTTTACTTAATTATCCAATTTCGTCCAAATTTTAACTTAAAGTATCAATAAAATAAACTTTTGTAGAGGTTTATTGCTTTATTTTAAGTGCTTTTCATTAGTTTTTTATTGCTTCGAAATCCATACACTTGTTATAATAATCAATGATGTTGTAAGATAATAAACATTTTATAACACAATTAAAAGTTTTTGGGAAAATTTCGAAATACACTATGCTTTTTAAATAAGCAATGAATTAAAACATTTTAAAAATAAATTTCTGTATTAACATTTAAAATCAAATACAAATGGTAAAATTAGTAAAAAACAATTGACAACTAAAAAGTAATTAATTTTACCTAAATTTATTATACTTATCACTGATTCAACATTTCATATTTTTATTTTGAAGCATTTATAATATTTTATTATCTAAACTTTTCTCCAATAAATTAGATTTTGATTATGATTACAAAATATTATTTTAGTATCCCTCCAATTTGTAACATTTCATCAACATCGACAATTTTTTCTCTAGGTTTACCACATTTTATTCCTCTTTCTACTTCAACTTTGTCAATTTTTGTCCATCCATTCCAATCGACAGTAATTATACCTAAAAAAATATTTGGTTTTAAATTTTTTCTTTTTCTATTGACTATTTGGAAACTATAATAATTAAGCTAATATGATGATACCTTTATCTTCTAATACTTTTGAAATATAATTAAACCCTGGCTTTCGCTCACCAAGCAAGCCTTCATCAAAATGTTGACCGATTAATGAAGCTGCTTGAAAAGCATTACTCATAGTCGACAATATCACTCCCACAGGTCCCGATGACAACCAACCAACACTGTAAACACCTTTGAAAGTAAAATATGTTTAGTTACAAACAATTTTTAAAAAGAACGTCGTTCATGAATTCAAGTTCACACATTTATGTTCATACTTAGTGAAGAATTGTCGAACATCACTAGTTTTTATTGAATTGAATGTGAACAATGTTTATATTTCAACGATTTTTTAGACTCAATTTATTTGCTGATTAATAAATGTATGTTTAAGATATATTTATCAATTATATTATATAATAATGTTTTCTTATTATAATTCCTAATACAAGAAATTTAAAAAAATTAAATGAACGACCTAGTGAAAGCAATCCTTTTTCTCAATGAACATGAACGTGAATGAGTTCTCTTTTTAAAGACTAAACATGCACATGAAAGAATTCATTTTTTAAGTGATTGTTTCGAACACTGGTTCTATTTGATCAAAACAATTACCATACCTATACTTTGAGGTACTGTTGAAGATATTTTATCAAAAGGTACATCAGGATCTGCTTGGACACTCCGATATCCAATACTGCGAAAAGCCAAATCACATTTTAGTGCATACTTTTCATTCGTAACCACTGCTCTTTCACCTAAAAATATTTTTGTTTGTCAAAAATTATTATGTTTATAAATTACATTACAATTTGTGTACCTTCTAAATGGTTTACAGCCAGTTCAATTCCTTCTATTTTTGTTGTACCTAATATTGAGATAGGTGTTCGCAAGAACAATATGTCAAACAATTTATCTTGAACTTCTGTTTTTAAGGATGCATCATACATGAGTTGTATTAACCGCTTACGAGGTCTTGGTAAATCTGTAATAGTATTCATCAATACAAAATAGGTAATTTTTAATTTATTGAAAATAACTTATTAAAAAAATTACCGCTAATGACTTTATCGATATTATTCATCTGATTTTCAAAAAAATGTGTGCTTACTCCAGGTAATTTCAACATTTCTCTTAGTTCTTTAATTGTAAATGCTACTTGTAAAGGACCTCGTCGACCCACAAGAGTGACTTTCTTTACTTTACTTTGTGCCAAAGCCTCTAAACTATATTCTGTGATGTCCGTTTTCTGAAGAAAAAAAACAATATTTAATTTCAATCATCAAAGGCTATAATTATAAACATCAACTGTACCAACTCTAAGTTCATCAACAGGTGTTAATAATATTCTAGCAACATCCAAAGCAACATTTCCTTGTCCTACAATAACAGCATGTTTGACATCCAAATCTACTTTGACATTTTTATCTGCTGGCAAACCATTATACCATCCTATAAATTTTGTTGCTGATACAACGTTGGATAAATTTTCACCAGCTATTTTTAATTTTCTGTCTTCATCAGCTCCATAAGCCTAAATAAATAAAAAAACATTATTTCACATTAATATATAAAATATAAATTTATTATTTAACTACCACATGACTTATCATACTAATACAGAACTTACTAATACTACGGCATTATAGGAATGTTTAAGTTGGGCCAAAGAAATATCATGGCCAAGTGAGACATTGCCTATAAATCTAACATTTTCATTTGATGCAGTTTTAGTAAATGTGTTTATAACATTTTTGACTTCTGGATGATCAGGAGCTACTCCATAACGTACAAGACCAAATGGAACTGGTAATCTTTCATATATATCAATCTGACAGCCAGGTATTTTCTAAAATATAATGAGTTAAAAAAATTATTTAAATATTAAAGGGAGTTTTATATTACTTTTAGTAACTGTTGCGCACAATAAAATCCTGCAGGGCCAGCACCTACAATGCCGACATGAAATCCGTTGGCGTCTTTTGAATACTTCCTTATTGCATGACTTAAGTATCTCCATCGCATCTGTAAGCCAAATTTAAGTTGTTATTTGTATAATATAATACATTACTAATGGTTTGGTAACTGAAACTAGATTATCACATCATCCAATTAATGTAATTATAAACAAATTAAAATTATTTTCAAACAACATAAAATAAACTTAAATCAACAGTATAATATTATACTAAATATCAATCAATTTTTCAAATTGAATGATAAAATTTACTGAAATAATAGTATAGGTCAAAGAATGAAAACTTAATTATTTTCATAATTTCTATTAAATTGTTTGCAATTATAAGGTTTATTATGCTTAATAACTAGGGCAGAGGACTTGTATCATTTGCATATTTGTTTTGCACAATCACAAAAATAGCAGAGTAAGAAGGAAATACGTTTTATGCTGAAACAAAGCTAGTTTTGAAATTGTATTTTGCATATAAATGCATATTTTGAGTTTTCTTTGATTTTGGTGCATATTTCTTCGATTCTATACGTTAAGATGCATATTTTCAATAATTTATTGCGTTATTTATAAAGTTTTTATTTGTTTTAAATATTTAATATACAACCAAAATAATGTTGAATTTAAAATTATTTAAAATTTTGATCATATTAATATGGTTGTTGACTGTTCCCACACGCATGTCATCAAGATTTAAATAAAATATATTCAAATACATAATCTTATTTTTAATGAATTATAATATGCATAGTAATTTTAAAATGCATATTTTATACATTTTAGTGCATATTTGGTGATTTGTTAGAGCTACAAGTCCTCTGACCTATTAATAACTAAATCTTTTGTAAATATGTTTATAATAAAAAAAAGAAATCTTAATACATCCAACATGGTAGCACTAAGTTTCTTTGGGAGAGTTTAGGATATTTATTTTTAAACAAATAAAATATAAATAGGTATCAAAAATGTTTTTGCTTTTCAAATGATTTAATCTTAAACAACTTATAGGTAAGTATCATGTTATTATTATGTACAAAAGTAGAGTTTTTTTACTTTTGTACCATATTACGTCACTCAACATTACATGCAGTAGAACATATATATTATAATCTTTAAAAAATAAAACTTAACAATATTTAGAGACTTCTAGTTTTTGACTGATTATGATGTGGGATCAATAATGTATTTTTTCCAAAACACTCAATAAGATCCAAAAAATTACAAGTTTATGGAAGTAATACAAACAATTTATTTTTTTTAAAGAGTTTCACTGCAGTAAAAATGATTGTAAACAATAGTGAAATAGTTTTTACTTACAATTTGTTGATTTAAAATTCTACGTATATAAAATCAATGTTTTCTTTAAGATTCAAATGAATATTATATTAATTTTTGTACATCAAGTGTGCAAGAAATGATTATGGTAATGAGATGAGGATCGCACTGTTGGCACAAAATACAAATACAAATGTGACTGTCGAATATCCAGTACTCCAGAGTCCAGAGTCTCAAATTCCAGTGTCACAGAATACTAAACAGGAACACAACCGTTCTGATCTCTGCCCTCTGGAGTCTGTGCACGTCTGTGATAGTGTGATGTCGATGTGTTGTCGTGTAATCTCAGTGCAGTCCGTGTCGAAGTTCGTTATAGATAACGTTGGATTGATAAAAGAGATCAGCCGCTGCCGGGGGGACGCCGGGACTTTGATGGTTAGGAAGCTGTACCAACTTAACATTATAATCTATTCTGTGGTAAGCAAAAGTTTTTTTCAAATGTGGGCAGACTGTTCAGATGCTATCAAATGTTTGACAGTAATTTGTTTTTGTTTACACTGAAATGTGAATGCACTTCCGTCGCTTGCGATAATCGTAACACTCGTAACTGCATTTTAATTAGTATTTTTTTATTTATTATTATTATTTCTTAAATATGGTTTTATTATTGATTTTTGTAATGTGAAAAACCGCAATGGGACCACTCACACGTCTCCGCGACGTTCTCGTAACGCCCAAACGATGTAAATTACAGTTCACGATAGTTCCTAATGTCTACTACACTTTTATGGTCTCCGTGACCACTCAATAAACGAATCGAATAATATGGAACATCTATTGATACTACCACTGTTGCTGACCATCGTCGATTGCAAACAATTTGATTTGTATTTCGATGCCAACGACGTGGAACCGTTGATGGGCTTGGCTGCTCGACTGTATTATGTGCGCGGCGGCCAACTCAACGTCAATGCTGTGCAATATGCCTTGGAAGTACCATCGTTTGTCAACACTTTGAACTTAACTTGGAGCTCCAAGAGTACTCTGTTGTACAAAATGTCTATACAGGCTGATGAGGATATTGTGGTTCCAAAACTCAATATCGCTCAAGAGGGTACTGTGCCTGACTTGCCATCCGTATTCTCCGTGTCTTTGCCTTGTGCAGTGAAGTCTGGCAATGCTGACGTTAGTCTGTCAATTCAAACTTCAGAAAACTGGCAAAATGATGTTACAGATGTCAACCTTGTGTTTAAAAAATTTTGCATAGATCAACATCCCAACGAAACAACAATTGTTCCTGAAAAAGACTCTTCCATACCACCTTACTACGAACCATCATTTTTCTACCATATGATTGCTGCTGCGTCCTCATTAGTGGCACTAGCCATAATTTGTTGTTTGGCCACCACTTTCCACCGTGATAAAGCACGAGATCTCATGATTATTAAAGGTTTCCAGAACAATGAAGTAAATATGTTTTTAAAATCAGCACTAAATTCAAGCAACAAGTTCAACCAAAAATCACTACCAGGGTCAAAAACCAAAGTAAAAGATTTACATGAATGCATTGTAGAGCTAAGTGTGCAGAGGCAACGAGTTAGATTACAGAGCATTGAACTAGAAGGTACATTTGGACGAGTTTACAAAGGCCTGTACACAGATGTGAATGGAAAAGATGAAGACGTGTTTGTCAAGACTGTAACCGATCAAGCAAGCGCTGTACAAATATCTGTGCTATTACATGAAGGACTGAGTATGTATGGACTTAATCATAAAAACATATTAACAATTCAAGCCGTGTCTGTTGAACAGCACGTAGAACCTTTCCTTTTATACGAATACAACAATAATAAAAATTTAAAGAAATTTTTACAAAACTGTAAAACGTCTGAAAGCATTTCATACACTTTAACTACTAGAGAAATAATCGACATGACACTACAAATAATAACCGGCATGCAATATTTACATAAAAATAGACATTTACACAAAGATGTTGCAGCAAGAAATTGTCTCGTCAACCAAGAATTGAAAATTCAGATAGCTGATAATGCTCTATCAAGAGATCTATTTCCCAGTGACTATCACTGTCTAGGAGATAATAAGAACAGACCAATAAAATGGATGGCTATTGAAAGTTTGGAGCACAAGAAATTTAGTACTGCCTCAGATATTTGGTCTTTTGGAGTTCTACTCTGGGAACTCTTGACTTTGTGCCAGCAACCATATGCCGACATTGATCCATTTGAAATGTCGGCTTACCTTCAAGATGGTTTCAGATTAACTCAGCCAGTCAACTGTCCCGATGAACTGTTCACAGTGATGGCATGCTGCTGGGCACTATCCCCTAATGAAAGGCCAACATTTTCCCAACTATCTATATTTATGAATGAATTCAACAATCAACTTGTTAAATTTGTATAAAATTTACTATTGACTTATGTTTTGTATTGCAGTTGTGATAATTTTTTGTTTTATTTATTTATTTTTATTTGCTCCTACATAAGAGCCAAATTGTACAGATAAATTATTTCTAATGCTTTAAATTTTATTATTATTTATTAAACAGATTGTTTAATTGCGAAATGGTGTCTTCTGGATTAATAACTGTATGTCCAATCACTCTTGGGTCATTGAAAATTTCATGATCGTTTCCTCCGACAAATGTTTTATCTCCAAAAAAATATATGTTGTCTTTAAACTCATCCTCAACATAGCGTAGACAAAATCGTTTATCCCATCCTATAGGAAAACAGTCAAAACTTATTTGGCCACCTAAACAGAAACAATTGTGTTATAGAACATATGAATAATGCTACATCAATATAATTCAGTACTAACCAATACTGTAAGTCAACCCAATATCTGGTAAGTTTTCTTTAATGCTTTCAATAAATTTCTTTCTAATGTTATGAACATTATCATATTCTTCAAAATTGTCACGTTCAATTTTTGAGCATGACCTACCAACAGGACTGATATTGATCATGCCAGTTCTAAATTCTACAAAATTACCACGTTTCACTGGCAATTGTATTTTTGACATGTAGCCCAATGCAAAGTTAATAAATGTCTGCAGTTTTTCTTCGCCCAAATAATCAACAATTGTCTGTAGAAAAAAAACCATTGAATATTATTCTACACATTTTTTAAAACAACATTTAATACTGAATTTAAGTACTAGAGAACTAGTGCATAAGTATTTTGGTATTTGATTGCTTATGTTTATAAGAAATTGAATACTTAAATTGTATAAATTTGTATAAATTATTTTCAAAAAGTGTAGGTAGTAATTTATAATTTTCACTAGTTGCCTCGATGCCTACTACATAGTAAAAAATGATGTGTCTAAATAAATGGCAATCATTCCAATCACTTGGAATCACAAATAATACAATTCACAAACAAAGTTATAATAATTACCCTATTACTTATTTTGCGTCTACTATCCACAATATTTAGTTTAATCCATTTTTTCCTGTTTATAATATTTAATCATGTTATAGTAGTTAAATGAATTGAAATTATAATACATACACCAAAAAATAGACTAGTACAAAAGTATTTAAAATATGAATCAATTTCTTCAAAAGGTTGTGACTTATAATAATAGATTAACATACTTGTTTTTTTAAAACTGCACCATTCTTGAATGCAACTAGGCCGTTTTCTGCGAACACATAGTCGAATTGGGCTGTGTCTGAACAGATAAAAAACAAGTTTATTTTGGTGAAATTAATTTTCAAAAATGGAACAGTAACCAGACATGAAATTAAGTCTTACATTCTGGGCCTCCTAGCTGTTCTTCTATCTTTGATATATCTGAACCACTCACCAACCCAATGAGTGTTTTTTTCTTGAGCTCGTCAATCATATAAGACCTCACGGACGGATCAATTGGCTTCAA
Source organism: Myzus persicae (assembly GCF_001856785.1). Classification (NCBI taxonomy): domain Eukaryota; kingdom Metazoa; phylum Arthropoda; class Insecta; order Hemiptera; family Aphididae; genus Myzus; species Myzus persicae. The sequence goes on from NW_019103892.1 coordinate 74,899, forward strand.
AAAGTTTGAAACGTTAAGAAACTACGACTATATCTACGTAACACAAGGGATAATTGGGGGATATCATACCTGTCTAGGATCTGTGACCGTTCCGTCAACATCGAACAGGCAAATCGTGCTTCTATTCATCGTTAGAAATTCAAAACCTTGATTACTAATCGCTTCTAACCACATACACAATCCTATTATTATTAATATTTAATAATAATGTGTGTGTACAAGGTATAAATATTTACCTGCTGCACGCCCGTTTGATCGTTCCGCTAAATAATCTATTGACAGTGATTGATGCCATTCCAGTTGTAATCTTATGATTTATAACTTGAAAATAATTGAATGATTTGTAAAAAAATATCAACTAAAAAGTCCACATATTCAAAATTCACGTCACGACGCGGCGGTTTTATCAGGAAATAATTGTTGTTATTTGTTTGTTATCAACGAAAACCGCAAAAAAAGTCCAATAGAGCGCGCTAGATAACCCATCTTAACCCTATTCGTTTGTATTAGTTGGACACTTTTGATCAGACAATTATTAAAAATTTAAAACTGAAATAATAACCAGGTACCCGTTCGAAATTGGACTAAATAAAATTGTAAAATCTTTACATTAAAATTGAGTTTTCAAATTAAAAAAAATTTTTTTTCATGTTGTTCTGCAATAACGTCAAATAAAGTGACAACATTATTTTCAAAAATATTAATAAGTACTATATTTTTCGAAATAATTATTGTTTGCTGTAAATGAAGGTAACACTGCAGTTCAGTTTCAAGTAGGCTAAAAAAGTAATTGTGTTTAATTATTTTTTGATATTTTATAGGAATTGACAAAAAATGACCTCGTGAAAATAAAAAATATTTAATGCTTATGGGTAAGTACATACTTGCGTGATAGGTATTATTAAAGTTACCTATAGAGTATAGGTATATAGGTTTCCGCAAAGTACTGTTGTTATTTATTATTTACTTGATAGTTTTAACTTAAAATATATGTTTATTTAGCAAAGTCCTTTTCTTATAACTTATGTTTTAACAATATACTATATACATAGACTCGAGCTGATCCTTGACGACTAACGGAGTAAAATTTAATGCTTTGATAGTTAGACAGCCACCGGTTACCAATTTATAGGTCGAGCTTTGGCACACATGAGTGGGTGCCAGGGGGTGCTAAGCACCGCCAGGTCTTCAATTAGCCCCCCCCCCCGACTTATTTCGAGGTAAAAATATTGTTTTAAGTGTCATTTTGCGAATAATGAATATATATTCCAGTTTGTATTGGTAACGCACTAATTCCACGGATGACGTAGGTACATACTTAATAATAACATGATATGAACTTAATAATAACATGATATGGGTATACAATATTATTTGGGAAAATGGTTTGGCACTTATGGTCCCATATTGAATGGCCAGCAAGATCTCCAGACTCCACTCGATTGATTTTTTTTATTTGGACATTTGAAAAGAATAGTCCACGCGATCAACCTGCAGTCAACATAGAAGATTTAAAAAATTAAATCGTGGTTGCGGGGAATGTCTTTACTAAAAATCAAATAATGTCGGAAACTAATAGAGGATGTCTACAACATTTTCAATAATATAGGCATCGACAATCACGTAGCACAAACTTTGAACAATTTACTTAATCCATTGCGTAATTATAAAATAACTGTTGTGTGTTGTAATCGATTTTTTATAAATAATTGTATACCCATATTACCTTAATCTTGTTTGTAACTCTTAAACAAGTACGTAAAAATATTCAAAAAGTAACCAATAATAAATAATTATAATAAATGGTTTTATACATTTTCATGAATCGTAAAAATATATTATTTATAAAAATTTAAATGGCTCTTGTTCGGTGAATTTTGGTTTTAGAGTCATTATGGTTAATAGATCAAAATGACTTTAAAAAAATGTAGTCTATCCGAATTTGGTATTCAAAATTGTATTGTGCATGCTCATACCGACCGAGAGGGTAAAAAATTTGAAATTTATCTGAAAAAGTGTATTTATATATCACTAGCGTTAAAAAAAAATTATTTATTCCAATATAACCCGGTCTAGAAATTCAGAGTTCCCTAAATTGGTGAACACACTGTATACAGCGTGTAACAGAAAGATATGACAAATGAAACAACTTGTGTTCTAATCAATATTTTTCATTTAAATTATGTAAATGATGCAATTATTGTAGTACAAGCGTCTATTAATTAAATGGAAAACAAAAAAAATTACAAATATTGATTGGAACACGAGTTATTTCATTTATCATATCTGTCTGTTATGCCTTGCACATACAGAATGGGGTATTTGGGTTTGTGACGTTAGTACAATAGTACGTTACCTATTTATAACGCATAAAATATGTTATCTTATCGGCTGTTCTAACTCAAGTTTATTTTTAGTTTTTATCACTGGAATACTGAATAGGATTTTGTTATTGTATATTGTCTACCGGTATGATGGCTTATTTTTATGAAAATAATGATATTTAATTATTATCATTAAGTTTGTAAACATAGACATTTTGAACCATCTATTCTTATTTCTTATAAGCAGCAACTAGCAAAGAACTTGTACCTACCATGAATCAAAGGTAGTCGATTCCTTTTTTTGTTCAATTGTGTACTCGAGTCAGTGACAATAATAGTGTACCTACTGATATTGGCTGATTTCATTGTATTATCATTTATTCATTTCCATTTTTCTGCATAAATTATAAATATCAATAATTTATGTGACAAAAATAAGCCAAAATATAGGGGGGGATGACAGTATGACACCCTCATCGCCACCGGTGAGCACCTTATCACGTCTTGTGAATTGTCCATGAAAATAGATGGAAAACAACTGTGGAAATAATAAAATTATTCTATTTTGTAAAACTATCTTCGCAGAGACGCTCCAGTAGAAAAATGTTTTTGAAAACAAAATTATCGACCAGGTAAATTAGTGCAGTGGCCGCTACAGCAGGTACCTATAATATGTGTATGATGGCTTGCATTTAAATGGATCACCCCATCACCCCAGCGGTCAACAAAAAATTCAATAATAATAATAATAATAATAATAAAGGTGTAGTATTATAACGGTGGTCCAAGTCCGAGTGTAATAAAGTTATTAAAAAAAAAAATAAAAATAAAAATCGTTAAAACACTGTCGTAATTCCCGAATTGCGTGGCAATGTGCTCATACGTACCACCAGCCATCATATCATAATAATAACAATAATAACAGTAACATACATGCTGCAGTATATTATATTATTATTATTATTATTATGATTATTATGTATACCGGGTTATTAGTTGTGAGTACTTCATTATATCAGTATAATAATAATATACGTCCTAATATAATAATGCGGGTTCGTGTGCGCAGCAGTGTTTACGACCATGTCTATAATAATAATACATAAAATATAATATAGGACATAGATGAGTATGCATATATATATATATGTTATGATATATATTATTATATTATCATAGGCAGGAACGCATTTTCGTCCGTCCACCTAAAGTATCAGGTACTAATCGGGTTGGTTTATTAATTTTATTATTTCTCTGCCGTTACAATAATTTTGTTACTATTGTGGACATCACAATCCACATCATAATATCAGATTTTCATTCTGCGTAGTGCGTTTTACACGTGTATGTTATTAATTGTTACCTATATTATATTATTATGTCGTTATCGTAATCATCAAATAGTTGGGTACCTATCTGCAGCTATTATAGCCGGACTAATTATACCATCTCCGTGGTCATAGCTGTACGATATTATTATTATCGTTATTGTCTATATTGTGTTTGTTTATACTTGTTTAGACAATCGCAATAAACTTTGCTGCATTTATTGTATAATCACTTAATTGGCTGTCGCAACTCGCAGCCGAGTGTACACGAACGATAGCACTTATACCACCTACCATATAATATTATATAGGCACTAGGCATTAGGCACCTAGGGGCAAAGGGTGCCTATAGTACAGAATAATATTAAGTACCTATGCGATGTATCTATTTAGGAATTATAAATTATGTACAATGTAAATTCATGTTTCGCACTTATACTAGCATGTACTAACTTTTTAATACCGCCGAATAAAATGCGTTCCCGCCACACCAATTACAATATAGCTCCTCGCTATAGTATAAGTCTAAATATTAAATTTGTATCGTAAACTTTGTAATAATAATAAAACCACGATTAACTTGCTAATTATGTAAGCAGTTCACTAGTTGACTAATAAATTGCTGACATAGGTACCTATAGTTATTTATTCACGATTACTACAATTTAAAATTTATATTTAAGTGTTATGAAAAACATATGAGAACTGTTAACTATTTATTGCAATTAAAAATCATTTTATTGCGAGACTACAAAAATGAAAAAAATATCTAATCGTCCAGGACTTGGCGCCATTTTATAATTAATTGCATCCACATTGAGAGGTATATAAGTATATTCCGATGAATATAATAAATTTAATAAATTTAATACATCAATGGAAGTCCAAATTAGCCTACCCTAAATACAAAACAAATTAAAAATATGCCGTATAGCTTGGTTATAACTTTTTTAATAAACATGTCCTAAATAACTTCATTCATAGTTGACCGAAGATAAGTTTTCAACTTATAAGGTTGAAAAACATATTTTTGGGGTAGCTGCAAATACTGGTATTGTAAATTGATAAAAAAAATCACGATATTAATTAAACATTTTTTACAAAATCCTTTGTATCATATGATTAAACTTGAGTTTCTTAATCATGTTAAAACACAAAATTTAACATGTACGAGATACGAGTCAAAGTGAGGGGTCCGACCCCCCCCCCGTAAATACGCCACTGCATGATTCATAAGCCTGACAGCATAATTGCTAAAGGAAAAATGTTTGACTTCATCACAAACTTCTTCGGAAACCGAACTTTTCAAGTTAAAACATCAAACACCATCTTGGATATTTGTTTATTTGAATAAGCGCCCTTGGGGGCTCAAATACAGCAGGGCAATGCAATCTTATCTTAACATTAAATATATTAAAATATATATTTTACCTAGAAAACGGGGTCTCTAAACCTAAAGGTTCCAATATATCAGTAACAAGACTTTTACTGATCTGAATTGATTAAAATCAAAGTAGCGTATGTTTAAAAAAATTTATTAAAGACCGAAAGAAATATGAATATAATAATATGATAGTAATGAATAATGTTACATGCACGCCCATTAAAATAATCAAAACTTTTTATTGACCAGTAAAGATGCAGTTTTATCAGCCCTTGACTTATAGATATAAACGTACTTAGGTATAATCAGCGAGGCTTGGTGAATGACGTTCACATAATGCAATTGCTTAGCCCTAGAAATTAATGATATTTTTTTAAAAATTACAATTCGTGCGGATGAATGTAGTATAATTGTTATAGTATTTTTTTTTTTATACTAAATAATTATTGTCGTCCTTAAATTGACGTCCCATATAACAAAAATTCTAAATTAGCATGGATTTGAAATATGCTCGCGACACCACTGCTTATAATACATTATCTACGACTACTGGAGCTCTGAAAAAATAAGCGAGGGTTCCGGACAAATTTTGATTTATTTTGGCGGAAAACGGAATCGGCGATAAACTATTAACGGTCGAGGGCCACGCCCTAAGAATCTGCATAAGTATGCACATTTTTATTTACACAGTCCGATTTTCGGATTTCCAAACAATCCGGACGTGTTCCCATATCACGAAATCAGGAGAAAAGTGCAGTGTTTTTGCACAGGGACACCTGTTTCTGCTGCGGTGAAACGACATCGACACATGCAGGAACAATGTGCGTACACGTGCGTATTAGTACTGTATGACTCGTATTAGCGCACATCCGCCTCGATATTTATCAAACATTTTGTGCACCTATATACCGTATACCTGTACAGTTATACCACGCGTATTATTCATTATTGCAGTACCTATGGCCTAAACATATTATTCCGCATTAGACGTGTAAACGTTTTAAACCTGCAATGATTGAGTGTGTAGCGTAGTTTTTAGCGGCTCGGCAGCATTTATTCTGCACCTCTTAACAAGTCGTCGCCGTATAATACCAATTTAAAAATCACACGCCTCTATAATATTATGGTCTGTGTTATAAGGTTAATTAAATATATTATACATGGGTGATTATTCTTTCAGCGGCGTATAAATTAACATTTATTATCACGATAAACTTGTGTTTTATACAAAAACATATATTATATACCTACTTGTATTGTACATCGCTTAAATAATTGCTATAAATAGGTACCGACTGTATGCTTTAGATTTTAATATAATATTATACCCACCTGCAGGTACATATAATATATAATTATTCAAAATAGTAAATACCTACCATGTTTGTTGAACAATTTTAATAACAGCAGACAGAATCTTTGGAAAAGTATTACATTATGTAGTTTGCATTAGATTTGGAGAATAACTAATAACTATATATGGATATAGGTATACAATAAGCTCAGAATTGTGATTTTTTTAAGCCTCTTTTGTTATAAATATGTGTGTGTGTCTAAAATAAGCTTCAGAGTACGAACAAAAATAACAGAGATAAAGCTTAAATAAGTCATTTACTAATAATCCCGCTCTTCGCTATTCAACCGTCACATACCTAAATGGTTATAAATTATAATATACCTGGTATTATACGCCTAGGACCTGGGTGGCTAGGTATACGATGTGCAGTGGTCAATATATAGTTACATATTATATTTTATAAACAGGGTAGTAACCAGGGGGTTTCGGGTTATTAAATTACCTAAATAACCTATATATCTTACGTATTTAAACATTGTTACAATGTAACAAATGTTAACGTATCGAAATCAAAATTCGAACGAGTGGTTTTTGAGTTATTTAACTTTTTACAATGTGGCCTTATGTACTGAGGAAAAATGATGATAGGCCAATTTTAATGAGTTTGAATGATATTATGAGGCTAAAAAAAAAATTATCCACTAAATAATTAACATTAAAAAGGGGATCTCTTCCGAAAGCAGGAATTATTGTTTAGTCTATCGCTACAGAACGCTCCACAAGCAGTACAAAAAAAAAAATCAAAGATTTAATAAAACATGGCCTTCAAAATTCCAAAATTCGGAGTTTGAACAAATCACAAATTCACCATTAAACGAAAAATGGGATTGAGCGTGCAAGGAGAATCTCTCTGTTATTTTTATATAACATGACAGAATATCCAATACACGGAACACGGGACGAGCTGGCAATGCTGGCATCTAATTCTCCTGCAAGCGCTGGGTAGGTACCTATAACGAAATATACCTATATGTCATTGTGAATTATTGTGAGTTGCGATTAATCGACTAATCGACCGTAGATCCACGAGGGTGGAGGAGCCTGCATCGATCTGTCGTATACGAGCAGTGTAATAGCATAATAATATACTAAGTATATATGGACATAATGTTTGTTATAAAATGATAATTCTTCGGTTTTATCGGTTATTTATTGCATATTGTTGCGATGATACACATCGTACAATACGCTGCACATACAATATGTACCTACGTACATTTTTTTTTTTTTTTTTACTTTTACAAACAATAATTGTGCACGACGTGTACATATATACAGATATATAATATGATGGACAGGTATATACGAATAATCACCGCATGTGTTGTATAACATCACGTGAGTCGGCGGAGGTCTATTGATCCGCCGAACACAATATAATATAATAATGTATGATATAAACGCGCATTATAATATATGATATACCCGTGCTTGATAATCGATAACGAGAGTACAATATTGTGATGATCCGATAAAACGCGCGCGGGTATATTATACGCGCCTATATGTACAATACATATTATATTATATACGTTTTTTATGTTATATTATTATTATTATTATATTAAAATATAGCGATCGGGTCTGTGCGCGGCGGGGCGAACAGCAAAACGGTTTGAATTTATTTTATTTTTCGGACACGTGTATTATTATTATTAATACACGCAGTCATTTCATTTTTCCACGTCACTATACATATATGTATACACACAAGCATATTACAATATATACACGACGACGTTATAATGTACATAGCTATAGGTAGGTATATACGCTCGTTTCGGGGGTTGATCTGTCGGCAGAGATAACGACAAGCCGACGATGACTTTGTGTATATCGTGTAAGGTACCTATATATAATATGTGCGTAGAAAATAATTAAGTTATATACGAGCGTGATGATAAACACATGGCGTGCCCTTAAGCTACAATAATTGCTTTATTAGTTTAAATATTATGTTTCCATCTCGTACGTATAGTATGATGCATTGATAGGTAGGTATATAATATATATTATATACATGGGTACTACCGCGGACAGGCCCCCGATGGGTGCCAGTCAAAAATAAATAAAAAGGGTTTATTATTTTGTATACAATTTTTTATACGATCCAACAATATGATATAATTAGTTTACATGTACGGTCTTTAAGCATTATTATACATTATTACCCGTGTACGGCATTATATTGGTATTTATATAGGTAGTTCTTATACGATTATAGGTATATTTTAATGGCAAGGAATCGACCTACGTCGATTTGTGCTCAAAAACAAAATTTTTAAATACATTTTCCTTGGGATAATATTAAACCTACGTCATAGTTTACACTTTCAACTTATGAGTAGGTATACAGTGATAATATAACCAAAACAATTGTTCGTGACAGTAAATCTTAAGTGCATCCCAGGTTGCATGAACTATCACTACATGAATCAATAATGAGCTAATAATGGTCCCTTAAACATGTTTTAGTGGGCCACGATATGTCCATTCACATTTATTCAATCGTTAAATTAATCAATTTTTCATGCAGTTCGGAAAATAAAATATAGGTACTAGTATAATTATAATGTATGATTATAGTAGACTGTGGAGAGAGGAGACGGTGAAAACTAAAATATTGTTCAATCGTTGCTATTATTACCTATGTATCGCCTGTATTGTGCCTATTATAGTCATAGGTAGAATTTCATACAAGTGTATGATACGCATATATATATAATATATATATATAGGTAAGGTGCTAACTATTTATGTCGATTAGTTGAGAATTTAACGTTTATTATATATCTTAAACGTCATAATACAGTTCAATATTAAATACTTCTACACTATACATATAGGTAAGTATAAACGCCAGGAGATGTAGCCATGCAGGTATACTAAACTATTTTATTAGTTTAGGTTTCTCTTATATTATAGACCAATTCGTGAAATAACTGTCGATGACGTACGTACCTATATATGTGAAGAACAATAAATGACGGTAACTGTACGAGTAGGTATAAGGTATATACTAAGTAGGTCGTAAGTACTGGCAAAATAGGTAGATGCAATAATGATAATTTATAATTATAATTAATCGACGAAAGCGCATTACTAAAATCACATAATATAATATAATATTATTATTTTATAATATTCCTATAATATGTGCGTGTACACGAAAACCTAAACTAAAGCCTCACGCAAAAGTTGTTTTCTATACGGTGCGATTCGCCACTTAGGTACATAAATATATGGTACATCGTACATAATAATATTTAATTTATATGAATAATCAGTAAGTACTATAAGGTCGGATATAAATTCCCTAAAAACTATTAAAAAATGTTCTAAAAAATAACCAATTATAATGCCCTTTCGTCCACGAAATAAATAATAATGGCTTTCCAAAATAATCAAAATTTTTTTATAGGCTCTCGACTACGCATGCCATAGTTTAACTTTTGGCGTTTTTAACACTTGTTTACCTTAATTAAACTAGACACAAAGACAAAATGCTAAACTTCAGCACATAAATAAACAGTATACAGGAAAAAAAATTCCAAAATTTACTTAAAAAAGAAAGGGTTTTAAGTTTGAAATCTTAAGCGGAGACATCAAATGTCGGTGTAACGTAGAATGGTTGACTCGCTTGTATTTCTTCTTTTGCACCTTGTAGAAGAAGAAATGACATATTTAAAAAACAATTTATCAGAAAATATCATGGATCTATTACATTATTTTGATGCATACTGCGCAAATGGCAATAATAATGAAGAATTGGAAATGATGAAAATAATATTAGATTTCGATTGTTGAAGGATTGAACAATAAATAGGTTCTCAAAACTCGTTGGTCAAAAACATCCCGCAATGTAGAAACTGATTAGAAAAATTAAAAACGAAAGCCGATCGAGCCAAGTTAGCATAGGATGCTTTTGGTGAACCCGAAAAGAGTAGTACAAAAATAGGCCTCAATAAAAATGTCAACATCCGACTAAAAGAGTTGTTAAAAGACATAATGAAAATAACCTAACTATTGGTGATAATAATAATAACATAAGTAAACATACTGATTAACTTGTAAAATATGTTCTAAGGTCTAATGTTTTTTATTTTATGCAGAATTGAAGTCTAACTTATATAATATTATAATAATTATCATTCAAATTTTATATATTTTTATTATTATTCATTATTATTTTTGACGGCTATCCCCAACATTTATTTACAGTTTTAAGGATTTTTCACCCGGAGACTTTATTTCCGGGGATTTTTTTCCGATTGCCGGAAAATAAATGCGATTGTGGTGATACGTGCCTAAATCTAACCGACCACAATCAGTTATTATTTGTTCGAGTCCCACTCATTTGTAAAACACCACATTCGACCATTATCACAGGAGATAGATAAATACCATATAGCATAAACAATTTATAACTATCACTGACATATTATTAAATAGTAGGTACATAACACGCGGATGAAAAATACCTAACAACTATTATGAAACAATATTTCTTGACATAATATTTTGAATGTCCTACTTTAAATTCGTACAGTATATTAATATATGCACTAAAATTGAATAAAATTACCCGAAAATACTCGAGAAATGCAAAATAAAAGTTTCACCCTCGAAGTGTCTGTTCGGTGAAACAAATTATATGCTTAGAATGCATTGTCTTATAGACTCTATAGAGCACCCAAAAAATAATGCACTTTCTCTGCAGTCACTTATAATAAGTATATAAAGGACGAAGTAGAGCTAAGCACAACTCCTAGTATATATAGGGCGAGAGATGATATAGTTACATATATTGATTTTATTATATTATCATTTCGAAACCTTTTTCTCACTCTCGCCGCTCGACAGACACGACCAATCAACACCTGCAGAAACGTCGCAGTGGCAATATATACGCCAAGTCGATCCATTCGCAGTCGTCCGTGGTATACTAATGTCCATATATAACTGTATTATTGTTCAAAGTTCATCAATCATTTTATTACTCGTTATGATAGTAATCATATACATCACGTTCTAGGCGCAGTGCTGAGAACTCAATAATCACAGTAATATTGTAAACTAAGTTGACGTAAACCTTCACGTGGTATATGTGTTGAAACGAGGTCTGTCGCCATGGAACACGTCTTGCAGTCCAAAACAATATAATAAATAAGAATGGCGTTTAGCCGGGCGAATTTGGAAACAAACGCATATAATGACGTATTATCTATTGAACTTAGCTACGCATTCGTGCCAATCATAATATGTGCATGCATATATTATATAGGTAGGTTTGAGTACACTCGGCATAAAGTATACCTAATTACGTTACCCAATAATTTTCGAATCTCAAACATAATATATCCATTATAACCCACATATTATTATAATATGATATTATATGCGTGCAGCATATTTTGTAAAATTATGTGCTTGGCACGAATTAATAATAATATATATTATTATACTTACATCTAACTCGTGATATATTATGGGTGAATGCTATATATTATAAAAATGAGGGGAAACAATTTTTTTGTTGTATTCATATAACGGAGTTCGAGTTTTTCTCCCCCTCACATTTTCTCCCTCTCTCTCCCTCGCTTATACACGTCACACATCTCTTATTCTCGGGCGCCTCTCGTTAGAAGCTCATTAATATTTCGGACGCTCGTAAATCGTTATTTACCACCGTTTGGAAACTTTTATTAGGTTGTCTCCGGAGTTACACAATAATATATATTTTTCATTTTCGTTTTATTTGTATGCACTCGGGTATACGTAAATTCCAATAAAGAACGTTCCAAAGGTGCATACATAATATATAATAACGTACCGGGGCAAAGAAAATAATATGTCAAACGCGGTTAATTTATATATTATATACGTCGTAATAATAATGAAATTATCGTGTTATGGAGAAAAAAAGAGGAAAGAAGGTAAATTATAATTGTATATATACAGAGTGTGACAAAATACACTTGTCGTGAGCATATAATATTTATATATATTATAAATATAAATGTTAAAATGTGTGCGCATGTGTGTGTGTGTGTGTGTGTGTGTGTGTGTGTGCGTGTGCGCGCAAGGGTCGGAGATTCGAGTCGTGTGACAATGTTTTATGATAAATGCGCTTATATACATATTATAATACGCTGCAGTGTTTCACCTCAAACTATATAACATACACAGATTGTAATTGTAATTTATAGTCTGCGAGTTAATAAAGCAAAAGTCGATACTGGTTCTATATTATAATAATATAATAAACGCTATATACGGTATGTAATACTATTATATTATAGGTACTAAACGTCATTCTGTTCTGATGTTTGATTCGGTGCGAAATATTCAAATGCCTACGTATCATATAAATTAATTTCGAAATATAGACTGTACATTAAGTGCACTAAAGCACTGTTATAAAGTATATTGTGTACAAGCACTTGTTAGTGAAAAATGTCGCAATACGTTTAAACCCCAAATAAATCATTATTAATTATTATTCATAATTAATTGTTTTAAATATTGTTTTTATATTTAATTATAATATAGATGATAAAATTATGAAATAAAATAATTTTAATAAGCCTCTGTCGAGATTACTTTTGTTATTTTATACAGCTAAATATGACGTATATTATTTTGAGTACATATTGATGACACTGCGTACCTATATTTTGTATTGTAATTCTGTTTCAATAGTCTTAATGATCAACAGCAGTATCTGGATAATTAATTGTAGTTATAGAAGGAAGTACCAGCCACTAAGTACCTATATACTACGGGTAAAATGGTTGGGTGATAATCTACCAGCTTCCGTTAAAATAATGTACACAGTTTTCGCCACGGCCCGTTTCCGTCTAATATTAAAAAGGTTTGATTCCCGTTCATATTACTTCCTAACAAGAAATGTTTGGAAACCAATGATTTGAATATTATCGGGCAATATGTCAACGCCGAGTAACTATATTATGTACTTACTAGTTCTATAATATTACAATTTGTAGTAATACATTACAACTTACAAGTAATAGTGTTTACTTACTGGCCTACGCGAAGACGGTATAAGTACAAACAAGTTGAATAAAACGTTTTCTCTTGCCCGGCCGCCAAAGGTGCTTAATGCGTTCACAATTGGCCGCGCCGTGTAAAGTTGAATTTATTAGTTAACGTTCAACGTTTTATTGAACTTGTCGGTGGAAGAATTTTGACGAACTCACCTGAACTCAAAAGACCGAATAAATAAAAATAGGAAGCGTAATAATAAGTAAAATTAGAGTTTATAGAAATTTAGATGATATAAGTTCTATATATTATATTATACGAGTAGAGTTAATGCACTCGTTCCCAGTGGTGCAAATAGGAATTTTCATCGGGGGAAAAACATTTATTATTATTTCTCAGATTAATCGCAAGATGGTGCCCCCGAACTAATATAAAAAAGAATGTCATTGGGGGGGATCCGTCCCCCATGTCTTCTTCCACACGAATACAATCCTGCTCATTCCGATCATTACACATCAACTACAGGTATGCAGTGTATCCAGTTTATATTATGCGATCAAAGAGCCTAATACAATTATTCACAGTTTATAAAAATTATTGGAGTTATTATTGAACACAAAAAAAAGAATTTATGAGAATCAAAATTATGCGGTATGCAACCATATAAGAAAAATTATGGTCTGGGACGCTTATTTAGTAACTCCTGCACATAGTTTGCCCCTACGAGTTTTTCCCACTTTAACCGCTGCCCACACGTAGCTGGTTTACATATTATAATATTGTATTGTCCCCCCGCAACACATAATAATAATAATAATAGCGATAATAGCCATATTATTATTATTATATGGATTTCGCGGCGTTTACACGGTAATAATATAGCGGTGGCTGTGCGTACAAATACACATAATAATATAATAATAAAAATAATAATAATAATAATATATAGACTGAGACAGAGCGATCGAACGGCGGCGGCGTCGGAGGTTGCACGCGGGACGCCTGCGGTTTCCGCTACGCTCGCGATAATTTACGTCCCCGGTAATTCAGTCGGACGTCTTTATTGCCCTCCGTCGCGGCTTCTTCCACTCGGCAGAGGAGAAAAAAATTATTATTATTATTATTATTATTATTATTATATTATAATACGCGCACCGCAGCGGCGGCGGCGAATAACAGCCGCGCTCATGCGACCGCAATATAATAATTATTATTATTGTTATTAATGGCGACCCGTGCGACGTATTTATATAATACGATATATATATATATATATGTACATAATGGTATTATATATAATATATATATATATATATAGTAGGTAAGTACTGCACGAGGCTGTATATACGGCGCACACGATATAATATCATGTAGGTATATATACACACACAATACGATTTTTCTCTAAACGCCATTTATTATTTTATTGATTTAAATTTATTCCCTCGCAGCAGTTCCGCGACCGCAGCAGGACTTGTAATAATAATATTTGTATGGGTATAGTTAGGTGCCTACCATGTGCTTACCTATATACCTGTACAACTGCTGCTCGAGAGCCGCACGAATTACGCTACGGATTTACCCGGCAGGTCGCCTGAATTATTTTTTGTGTAATAAATAACAATTATATTGTATGTACTTTATATAATATATACGAATACGAGTCAGATGTCGAACAAATAATTGACGTGTTCAGTGTTGATATACGAAAGGGGTGAGAACCTATTATCCATGATTAAAATATATAATATTGTTTGACTCGATACTTTTTTTTTTGTTGGACATGGTTTCAGATTTGTTTTACGATGTAGCCCGATTTAGGTATTAGTAAGAGAAAATGTATGGCGGGTGTGGGCTTCATTATATTACGCTTTACCTACACAAAAATTATTCGTAGTTTAGCACCATTCGATATTTTATTCTTAATCTTCATCGTTCGACCACTTAAAAATAAAACAAGATAAAAAACGAGGGATGTGCCAATTGCTGGGAGAAAGAAATGGTACTTATACATCGATTACGTTTAAAATCAAAAAATGTAAATCTCTTCTGTGGCAAGTCGATAGTAATGTAATTATATGTAGGTATAAATAATAATGAATAGTATTATGTCACCGGCAATATGAATAATTGAGGCATTTTGAAAAATGCCTAGGCATTATGTATACTGCCGACCCATTTTAGGTAATGTAAATAAAACATAGGATTTTCAATATTATTTTATATATAACCTAGGTATTTTATGGAATACCTAGGCGTTATGTAAAATACCAATTTTTTTTTAGGCAAAGTAAAAAAACAATTTATCATAATATGTTATAATAGTATATTATTATTACTCATATTACAAAATCTAATTTTTATCTATACTATTACATTTTTATAAATAGGTAATGCTATGTTATTAATATTATTGTTATATTAAGTACTATTATTTAAACATTTTACTTACTATACTATCTACTTATTACTACATGTTGTAGAAAAATGGCATTTTGAAGTGCAAAAAAACATTATTTTTAAGGCATATGCACTTTTTATTTTGATACTTGATCATGCAAACACATTTAAAAAATCATTGGCTAGTTCCTGTCGACTGTTCCTTTGCGACTGTTCTTAACGCCACTTTTGTGCCTGTTGGAACATTGTAAATTTGTAGTAGCTATTTTTGACATACAGTGAACTGACTTCTGGCGTATCACTGCTTCAGAACTTCAGAATTTCAATCTTCATTGCACCAAATCGTGCACACGCGGACACGGTGCGTGCATTCACGATAAACTATAACTTGTAAGTAATGTCGCTGGTATTAGGCGATACCCAATTTTGTTTATTTTTATCATATTTCCTACTCCACCTTGGGCATTATGCATAATATCTAGGCAAAGCTTGTGTTATGTATATTTCGAATGATTTTTGGCATTTTATGTAATTCCTAGGTATTTTGTAAAATACCCGATTCTCCATATTGCCGGTAACAGATACATATATAATACAAGTGTCCTCACCCTGTAAGTATACCGACTTCGGACTTATGGGTCATATTTTTAATTGTTAAGATTTTTCATACCATTTAAGGAGTGGTCTGTCGAATGTCGCCACATAACATTTTTTTCAAATATCAATCAACCTTTTGCTGTACACTGTAAATGATATTATCAAGCAAATCATATTTTTATAAATTTCTACATAACTAAGTCCAAATTCAAACGAGTGGTTTTTGAGTTATTAAAATGTATATCATGCCTAGTAAGGATAATATAGTCTTTAAAGATGTTTTCACAAAAATATAAAATTGTTGTAAAGGATAAATGGTATTTATTATACCCTGACATTTTTTACAAGTCATAAAATTATGATAGGTTATTGTTTAGTATTAATAATAACTATAATTTTAAAACCATCACAGCCCCTTAGTATCATATCCACAGTACCTACAAAAATTCCAATAAATCAAAAACTGTAATCGTTTGAATTTCGATTTGGGTACATCAATATTTTTAAAAATATCATCTTCTAAGCAATTTACAGAAAAAGGGCGATGTGGCATACAAAATTCAAGCATCTTATAATTTGATCCTTAAATATACTTAAAAGTTACTAAAATCGTTAATTTCGATGTGCAAGTAAACTGAGCTCGTTTGAAACGTTTTTATTCTTAGTTATTATATTCCTACCAAACGTCTTAGCAGCATTGATCACAAGTTAAACCAAAAATATTGCCAGTACCTATTGCATTATATTACAAATCATAGTAGGCACATAATATAACAGATTAATAGAAAATAATATTGTTTTAAAGTAACTCGGGAGTTGCAATATTTTAACAGATGAGGGTTATTATATTTAAGTATAATAATTAATAACTGATAATGTGGTAAGTACGCCTTGTACCTACCAATACACAATATTCCAAGTAGTTTCGTAGGTACTTGAGTTATTTGATTGCAAACGATTTCGACACTACCGAATGAGCGCATTTCATCACGTAGAACATTGATATTAAATTATTAACAGGATCACAGACATATGCTTGAAATTAACATTGCTCGTCATGTGTACCTATATCCGTATAATAATATATGAATTCAATTATCCTTGTATTATACAAGTACAATCATCAACGTTGATGGGTATTGAAAAAATGTATTTATATTTTCTGCGGCGTGTAATAGTTAACAGGAAGTTTCTGTTTGTACAATTATACAATTATTATTGTAAAGTTACGGATTACCGAAGTTAAAAAAGTTTGATTAAGTTTGATTAGAAGGCTATTTAGGCTATAAAACTTTTTAAATTGGAGAGAGATGGTTTTTTCTACAACTGAGTATACGGTATACTAAAAATATGATATATATTTTTAGGTATTACAGATAATAGAGATTTTAATCACATTCTATATAATTTAGTCACCTACATCATTATTTATTACAATATTAAGTTTACCTATACTATTATTGAATTCTTCGAACACATCATCTTTAAAGCCCTATATTATTATTAACGTGAATATTTTATTATAATTTATGTATAAATCATTTCAATCACTCCGAGACCCTATTTATTGCACTCTGCATAATCCTTATTACTAGGCATATACGACTGAATAAATAAAATAATGTCTATAAAACTCGATATTGTAATTATTTAAACATATTTTTTTGGAATTTATGCGTATAAGTACTTTCATATTATCTCGTAATCTATTAGTAACCGTAGGCTAAATACTTAATATATGGTTCACTACATTACCTATTACCTAATATAATAATAATCGAAAATGGAATAAATCTAAATCTAAATTTATAATATCATTAATTATTACTATCAAAAACAAATTGTAGTATAACATGGAATACAGATGAATAAGTCTTCCCTGACATAGTTTACGCTATAAATCACATATTATACAAAATCAATAATGTAAATAACTATATTTTAAAATTGTATCAGTCAACGTCGTTTTGGTATATTATTATTTATATTTGTATACGTCCCTACCTACCTATAGTACCTCATAACTGCCAATACTTAAAAGTTGTATTAGGTAAACACAAAAACACATTATATTTATTAAAAAATATAATATATATATATATATATATATATACATACTTACGACACTGTATGCATTGTAGGACGATATAGTATTTATACTATTTTTTTTTTTTATTGATCTTGAGCCCGGCAACTGTGGGCCCATTAGCTGAAGAGTAGGTATTGTAGGTTTGTGTTGTATAGGTTTGTATTGTAGGTTTTTGGGACGGTAGGGGGGAACACGTGTGTGTTTGATTTGGCAGAATTTCGAATGGGGCACCCGAAGGTTTCTGCCATGCCCCGGGGGTGGGGGATGGCAGCACTTGTTCTCCGGTCACCGCGACTTGTCCGGAGAAAAATGCCGCCCGGTGGCCGAGGATCGAACCGCGACCGGCTGCGTCGCAGCGGACGCGTCAGATCACTCAGTCACCTAGTCCTCCCATATTATTTTTTTATTAATTTGGTAATTAGTAGATATAATATCGAACAAAGTGCTGTTTAAAAACAATACAGAGCCCTGATAAAAAAATAGTTTGGACCCTTTTGCCACATATAAATGCAAATAAGGCATTGCCATCATAAGCGACTTCATTTGAAATTTAGTCTCTCAAATATTGGGCGCCACAAACACAGTTACCCTTTAAATTGTTTGTGGATTTGTTCAACAATTTTTGGCTCCAGCGTCCTTCGACTTTTTTTATTTACGCGCCTGTTATAATGTGAGGGCTATACCGTTAAAATCTACCATGTATTACTGTTCACTTTTCATTATCACACAAAATGCACAGCCCAATATGGCAATACCATCACTCTTCCCGTAGCAGGTGTAAATTGAATTAACAACACAATGAATATGCCATAAGCCCATAATGTAAATTAATTAATAGAAATTTTTAAAACTGTTTTATTAACACTAAGTTAATAAAAAACAACATGGGTATTTTTTTTATATACATATAGGTAGGTACAGACATAATTACAAGAGTAACAAAATGTACAGTAAATTTATTTAAATTGACTCATTATATTTTACTTGCTATTCTATATTAATTATAGATTAAATCAAAACATTAATTAGTTATTTTCTGTATGTTTATTGTATTTATGTATTTTCTTTCACAGTCAAATAAAATAAGGTACCACATGACGTATAATATAGGTATAGAGTCAAAAGTCTTTTGTATAACACGCTACACGCCTTGCCCAAGGCATGGCATCTGCAGGTGAGAGGTGTGACATGAATTCGATTAAAATTATTTTTTGACATTGATAATTATTGTTATTTTGTCGTTTTTTACGGTTATGGAAAATTTTATTGTGATTACTACAGGAATATAATTTTTTAATTGTACTGTCCGTATCAAGGTTCCAAAAATAATTTTTTGTATAAACATACAGGGTGATATTTAAGATTGCAAAACCTCTTCTTATACATAAATTAATAATTATATACACATTTTGATTAACTCGATTTTGTATGACAAATCCTCTAAAATCGATGGATCGCTCATATAACGAGACAAAGGTTTAACTATTAAATTCTACAAAATATATAACAAATAGGTTTATAATTTAAGTCATGAATGACAATCAAAAATAATCTTTTGCATTTATGATATATTATTCTAAAAGTCATCATACGTGACTATTTTACCGGGGTTTAACCTGTAACCAATAACCACAACAACCATAAATATACCTTATAGACAGGTACTATAGTATAATATAAGGTAAAGACGACTTCACACTTCTCCGCGAACAGGAAAAAAATCAGACTGGATCGGCTGAAACTTGTGGTTATGTAGTGGATAACCTCAATGTTTATAAGTAAATACCATATTATATTGCAGATAACAGAAAGTAGACCGAATTCTACTCAAGTCAAATGTTAACAGTTTTGTGGTTACTGGTTATAAAAATAACTATCATATACAAATTTAAAATGATATGTCATATGTGATTGCTTAGATCATATACACTGGATAGAGCTATAGCGTATATCACGCGTAGTCCGTGTTTGAAGCAGACCTGTTCATGCCCGAAGTGCTTATTGCGCATGCGTAAGAAATGAAATATATCGCGAGGGACGGGGATGGAACAATAATGTGTTATAGTGATAAGGACGATTAGTTACTGAATGCTTAGATCATATATTCATATTCAAGATTTTCAAGAAAGAATTTGGAGTGTATGGGTACGTATCGGGTCAATTTTGAGCGTTCAAGATGTTACACGTGCAATATACAAGTGATCCGTACCGACCCGTATCGGACTCGGACTTCGATACGAGGTGGTACGTAACTATTCCGTATCGATACGTATCGAATTTTTCTTCTTGAAAATCTTGATACTTAGCTCATGCGCAGTGATGACTTCGGGCACGAACAGCTATGCTTCAAGATTTTAAACCATAGCTCTATCCAGTGTATATGATCTAAGTGTGATTGTGTCATTGTGATAACAAGAAACCTGCAGTTTCCATCTTCCGATTATGTTCACAACTAAACCATAAAAATGAAAAAATATATAATTTTGAAAAATCACTGATCAATTTCTTCAGGGAGCATGGTTCATAGAGCAGTGTGAAGTTGCCTTTAATGCTGCATAAAACACGTCAAAATATATCAATATGCAAATATCATCATTGACTCAGTGCAATTAGAATGGTCGTCGAAATGAAGGTTAGCTGACTTCTAGCTGTTTAGGATATTAGGATCCCTACAAAAAACCTGAGAATAAAATACGTAGGTATGTGACATGATGTGCGTTTTGCCCTCTTACCTTGACGCGTCGCCCTCGGCTCGTATTAATAGATACCATTCAACTATCACCATCGCCCATCGGGTTACTGTTATTCCGTAGTTGTACCGTCGATATTCACCAAATTAAATAAAATTGTTTAGGTAAAACGATTTCAGTACTTCACTAGCCATCGTCATTAATAACCATGCCTTACCACACTGTGAAGTAATCTAATATTTTCAACTATTTAGTGTACCGCGGTAAGCAGACAAGTTGTGACGTGTTAAACTGTTAACCACAGCGCGGTTTACTCTGAACAATGGTGGAACGGCATCTTATAATCCTCGGAAAACGGGCAAAGCGTTTCTTTTCAATGGAACCCGAAATCAAGAGACGTACACATATGCGTACAAGATTCGTGGAATTTCGTTGCACTGCACAACCACTATTTTAAGTACGCACTCACGAATTATGTCGCCTAAAACGGTTCGACAATTTATAATGGCGTGACGAGCCCGATGAAGACAACAGCGTCAACCGCTTTTTCACAACAAACTGATAAGGACTGACAAATTCACGAAATAGATAGCTGCATGCAGTCGCAGAGTTTATGCCGCAGTCGAGGTGACCACCAGTTATTCTTACGTTATACTCATGGTAACTGCAGTATTTCTATTGGGCAGTGCTTGTCAATAATTTAGATGTACAGCCCATCAATAATCTGCAGTGAATGATGCAATCTAAAGGTGGTTTCACTACTCGTATCGTGTCGTGTATGGTGTTCCGTACATTTAATATATAGGTAACAAAATGTTGGTCACACGTTACCTACAAGTCGAATATATTCAACTCTACACGACACGGCGAGTTGTGATTTTGTGAACCCCTCTTTCTGCAGTAATATAGTTGCTGACCTACGGTGTATTGCAGGTTGAACCCCATGTTAACGTTGATTGCGTTTTGCAATTGCAATTTGTTTTAAGTTCACCTTTATTTCTAGTTTATTGTCATACTGGCTGTTTATATTGTTACACGACTGTGTGTGTGTGTCATAACTCACACAATAATAGTGTACGATGGGTGCAATGATAGACATATAAATAATCAGTTAAAAGCTTCATTACATATTATATGTTACTTGCAATGATTGTTATAAAACAAAAAACAAAAATCAAATATAAAGTCTCAAAACGTAGGTAGATATGAATGTGAGATATTACACACCACATTATACCTAGATATTAGGTAATATGATCTTTGTAGTATATATGCACCTATTTATATTGTATAATATTTGTATAGCTACATTATATTTTACATAAATTAATACATTTAACCTATTTATTTTTCACTATTGAATATTTCAGACGGTGGCAAGACTATGAAAAAAAAGTTACAAAAACCAAAAAACATTCGGCCTTGTATAACAATTATTAATAGGTAACAGATATAATGTAATGATTTTTTTATTTCAATTTCAAAAGATTTAAAGTGTGATACAAAATTTGAATATATTATATTCAGAACAAATAATCCACTTACCTATATTAAACATTCTATTTCCATGTCGGGTGTAAAAATATTCAAACCCGGGGAACATAATATATTACGCGTGTATTTATGATGTGTATGTATATAAAACATATTATGTACATTATTATTATTGTCTTTAATTTGTTTTAAACACGTTTAAAAACACGCACGCTACAATATTGTGATACAATGCAAGCGAAAAAATAATGTAATCCGGTCTAACTATGACTAGACATATAAATGGCTGTTGTAATAGCATAATGATATGTACCTATGTCCTATATGTATAATATATACTAGATGAAGTTTGCGGGTACGTTCGTTGAAATTATAGACCTCGCAGCTTATATATACCGCCGCTACTATATTATATATTATATACACGCGAGTGTGTAAAAAAATGGTGATTATCATTTATTATTTTTAAATATAACGGACGGTAATAATAAAACTAATATAGAGGCGGATATGAAATTCAAATGAATCATTCCGTTTTTTTTTTTTTCGGAAAACAGATATTCCGTGTTTTCTGTGGTTCTTGTATTATAATATAATTATAATAAGTGTGCTCGCGCATAACGTGGAATTGATGATAGCATACGTCATAATGTAGGTACCTATTTTAAACTATTATTAAAGTACTTGCCTACATACAGGGTGATTTCACCAATCGCTCTCCTTAATGGTTTTAATAATGCATATTTTATTTTTTGAATTTTGAAGCAAGACATATTTTAGATACTTAAGCTTTTTTATACCATTCAAGAAGAATCCTGTTGTTGAAAAAAAAATGCTGACGAGTTCAAATATTGATTAGAACGAGTAATTTTTGAGTAATTAAACTATCTTAATTTCTGTACTAATAATGGCTCTACATCAAGTATGAAATAGATGTAACACCTATTTGTCCTATTCAGCCTAGTACTTATTATTACCATACATTCAAGTTTCAGCCGGTTTTTATACAAACGCATTAAATGGTATTTTATTTATATACCTGAATAATATTAATTAGGTCCTTTTATAACTATATAAGACGAACGCCTATATAAATTATATGTAGCTTACAAATCTTGATATTCACTTATCTTTAAGCCTATTATGATTCATTATGGACTTCTATCCTCATTATTGTTTTTTTATTGATCTCAAAGTTAGCTTCTACGGCTAGTAGTTATAATAAATAAGTTATTTACAATTTATGTATAAATATCTTATATCGTAAAGAATACATTAAGAAATCAATTAATAAACTAATTCTATGTGCTAAATGCTAATTGTATGTTTTGCATTTATTTTTAAAATAAAATTGTGTCATCTTCTGCATTTTCCTCGATTTCAGGTCCCAGTGCACATTTGTCGAAACTTACTTCCATTTCAATCCGATATCGATCCCGCTCATATTTCAGGCATTCGATAACAATGTGTTTCACTGTTAGTCCAATACTACAGACTTCACAAATATAGAAGCTACCATTAAATAATCATATGCGTTTGTACTTCTAATTCGCATGCAGTTTAATACTGATTATTTTTTCTTTTTATATTTTTAATTATTTATTTATTTCATACGGACTATGAAGTCAAGTATCTATCGGAATTGTTTAATTAATATTGTAGGTATGTTTAAAAATTACAATAAAAAAGGGAAACTTATAATAGTTCTCATATGAAAAAAGTGTACTATCGACCACACTAAGTATTTGAAAATATGATGTTTATGACTTGTGCATAATTAGGTACCTACTTCAATATTTAAAAAATCAAAAAAAAAAATGAATTCGTTCATATTCGTGTGAATCACCCTGTACCTACCTACGTTAATATCGCTTTTTTAATTCCACGAAATGATGTGAAAGCTATAAAAATACGTAGGTACAACTACGGCTTGGATGTATAGGATATATATTATATAGTGGATACCTAATAATTAATATAACAGCTCACGGTCAATAAGCACGTTCACATTTATTATCGTTATGAAAATATTGATTAAAAACAACCAAAAAAAAGTTTAGAAAAACGAGTGTAAATACCTACCGATTTTATGAGCGAGGGACCTAAATTAAATGATTTACACGACAGCACTACATCAGTGTATAGATAATATAAGCTTGTAATATATGGCCAGAGTTTTTGACACGGAGGGCGCCCGATGTTTAAAACCGTCGCTTTGAATTGCATGCATGATTACGATGTAGCAATAACCACAGCCACTGTTGTCGGTTATGTATATATAAAAAAAAAAAACATTAACGTTTTATTAAATCAAATTATTTAACATTTTGTTAACTATTTTTAAATCATAAAAAGAAAAAGAATTACATTTTTAAGGACAGTACATGATTATTATCATTGCGATAGTACCTATTGGTCTACGACTAATGACTATATAATATTATATAGTTAGTACCTATTCTGAAGTATATATGTGTACTTTGTCCCAAAATATAATGTACATGTCTAATGTATATTAGTAATGCATATCTATCTATAATATTGTATGATTAAAAACATAGAAACACGATAATTAATCGAAATATCGAGTCAAACTGAATACAGATTACAGAGCATTATACAGGAGCAATACCTAGTGCAATAGCAACCTTCAACAGTGTCGTATGTATAATTAATAACCACAATAACACATATCATTGATATTTTAATATTTTTTTCAAGTAATGCATTACCAAGCAAGTTAATAAAAAAACAATGAGAGTACACAGATTAGATGTCATTTATATTTTTGAGACGTTGCTTTTATTCGCTTTCCTACATATTAGATTATATACCCATATTATATACTACATAATATGGGTAGGTATTATTAAATTTGTGTGACGTGTCTGTATGTTGATGATAATATGACCAGGTTACCTCCGTGGATTGTTTAAATCATATATAATATGTACATATAAAAAATCTGGTGGATGAGTTTTATATTAATCGACTGAAATCAGCAGTAAGAAAACTTTATTAAAAGGCTCAGATTTAAAGACACTTAAAAAAAAATTAATTTATGACCTAACAACTCTAAAACGCATCTTGAAAAAATTCACTGGAATTGACCCCAGCATATTTCTTCAGAAATTAAGATTCAGAATTCAGAATTTGTAAATCACTTGATTTAAAAAACAAATTACCTTATGCTATTTTAGTACCTACAAGATGTGTATTTCTATATTATAATATTTTTTATTTTTAAATAATTTTAAAAATGACCTAAACAAATAAATACAGCATACAAAAATGTTTAAAAATGCACTTGAATGTTAAAAACCTATCGAAAAATGTAAAAATGCCCCGAAAAAAATTCGTTGTTATTATAGTGAGTACTCGAAACACATTTGAATGTTGGAAAGATAGAAAGCATCGTGTCAAGCATTCCAGAAAAAAGACAACAATAATGCATTGAAATCGGAACCCTTAAGTTATTAGTTACCTAGTTTACGTTTTCACACATTGATGTAATTTAATATCGACGTGTTACGATGTATAGTAACGTAATATATTTGTGAATTTTTCCACGAACCGTGCACAATTTACTTACATTTGGAATTAATTGAAACTGTCTACTTCAATGATGATATAAAATAAATAAGAGTATTACCATCATCGCTTATAGTTTGAGTTCAAGTTTCAAGCGTGCATGTGTCATCTTTACGTCCAAACTTGCACAAAGCCCCGCGCCAGCATGTATAGGTACTTATGTAATATATACAGTGTACACCTATTATATTATATGCATAATATATTATAATTCATATTATATAGGAACCCGAGACGCAGCAACACCCGTCTTATGATTAAGCCGTAACAAATCACTCGCACATATAACTACAGCAGCTATAAAATATACGTGAACGACAAACAATGGACGAGTGAAAAATAAATCATAAAATATTCCTTGAAGCGTGTTCAATAAATCACACGAAAATATAATTTTCGTTAACACGAGGTTTAAAAAAAAAAAAATTGTTTTTATTCTTGTGGCTACTTTGGACAAAAAATATATATACATAGAAGTACAACACGAGTCCAATTCCAAGTTACATTATTATATAATATTATGTTTAGAGGTATTGCGTACATGTAGCATAGGTGTACCTTTACCAACAGAGAACGTGAAGATTTCTGATGGACGACTAAAAACCTGCAGAAACCTGTTGCGCGCAATGTTTGACAAAACAAGTCGGTGGCGGAACGACGTGGGTATATGGTTGCTTACGAAAAGTGTACAAGTGTGACGGGTGGTTATCCAAAAGTATATAATTGAATTTTCGAGTTAAGCGCATTATACTTAGTCTTTGACACCGAGACATGTAGAAATATACCTACTATATATGTATATATTTATCATTATACACCGACGGTCGTAAAAATCCTGTGAATACGTTTTTATTGAACAGGGGTGTTAACGGTTCATATGACACACACACATATTATTATATTATAAATACGGCGTTAATACATTTATATATAGTTTATCTTTTCGTATAAATTTGGTAAGACTTATAGAAATGATATAAGTACTTACCTATACCCACTATTTCATTACATTTAAGACGTTTCGTGTGAATTTGCACCGCCCCTACTCCTATACATTCACTAATTCGTTCAGAATCTATTATCTTATTTCAAGATTTCAACGGAATTTTTTTAAATACCTATAATCTATTTATTCTACCATCAAAGTATCAACACAAACGATTAAAATGTTTCTTAGGTATCTTGCACGACATTAGAATCGATACGTGCTTATACCAGCTACCTTCTTTATAATTTTGTGATCACTGAACTCGAATAAACAAATTTCAATACCATTAAATCAATTTCATAATGGTGCTTTTATCAAACTATGTGGTAATTAAAATAATATGTTTCAATATACAATTCATAATATATTTATGGGTATTTAATATATTTTTTATCTTATAATTATAGATTTTTACAGCATCATTTTTAATTTTTAGGGCAATAATGTATTTTATATGACATTTACTTATAGTTTCTTTGTTCGAATCCTCGACCCTAATTAATACATACTTCCACGATTACTGGACTGTATAGGACCGATGATCGGTACCCAAATAAAGCGCTTATCATCATATCCGTTACCGACGACTGCGTATTACTTTAATTTAACTTTCGTAAATAATAGAAGACCAATGAAATAGATAGACCAATGGGTTAAAGTAAGAAATAGAAAATAACACGTTTTGATTGGTGTGAGAATAGCTGACGGTTTTAGGTTGCAGCCTGCAGGGTACATATTTATATTTATAATTTGAGATACGTATACACACCTATTACCTATAAGTATGTTTAATTACTTATGTGTATTATACCTGTAATATTATAGAAATCAATTTTTTTAAAACAAAACAAATTAAATATGTTCGATTGTTAGTCCAATAAAAATTAGCGAACCATTAAAACATAATCAACAATGCAAATTTGTTTAAAATGTACATTCTTTGCACTACAAACAAATAACTAGCGTAATAAACTATTTAATAATAAATTACTCCATTGATTATAAATACTAATGATATAATAATTGTATTTAAAATCACTGACTATACATATAATAACCGGGTAATATTTATTACAAAATAATTATTTATATTATGGTGCACTTACACGAACTGAAAATATCGTGTGGACTTTGTTTTCTAGAAATATTGAAACATTTTTAAATTCATACGGACACATTTAGTATGCAGTTACCAATTATATAATATATTTATATAAAATTCTAAACTGTATATTTTATTATTCATAACCGTTAATGCTAATGTGCATACTGTATAATAGCGTAAACGCTTAATGTCTAGAGTAGCCTATGTCAAGAAGTATGCCTATCGAAATCTGGGAAAAAATAGATTATACAATGTATATTCAACTTACAAGGAAAAAAATAATAAAATATTCAAGTAAAAATCCAAAAGGCTAGGTAGTAATTTGAAGTTCAGTTGAAAAAAATATGTTTACAAGTTCCAACAAATTTGTATGGACATAATCTAAAAATAGTTAATTTACAGAAGGCACAAACGTCAGCGAAAAGCGTGTTTGTAAAATAAATAATATAATGTTTACTGCACGCTAGTATTTATTATACTCGTATAGGTATGTGTATACCTGTACTGACTACTGGCTACACTATTACTAAAAAATGTTTCTTTAATAATTCTACTTCTTAAAAAACGAACGAAAGCTATTATTTATTATAACTTTTGATGGTATCTTTAACATTTTCAAAAACATTACCCAACTAGCATCTGGTTTTTTTTTTGTTGCAGTTCAACACTACTGCTCGGTAAAATTAATACATTTAATACAATTCTAAACAAATTATACGTCATATATAATTATTATATCATATCACATAATATATATATGTATATAATATATATATAAAATTCTATGTATTCCCACTACACGAACCGATCTTGTGAACCGGGTTGTTGAAGTGGTACAAATAAAGTTGTCTAAGTTATATTTTACAGGTCCCAGAAACTCATGACCAGCGTTCATAAACTAACGCAATTGAACACGATATAGCAACGTATACAAGGCTTATTAAATATTTGAATAGTACTAATATTATACAGTACACTATCACCCGAGTAACCCTGTTCTTAAGGGTAGTATATTGAAGATCACAGGAGTAGCGGCGTACGAGTTGAAACAATTAAATTATTATGTTTTATCTATAAGGTAGCTAGGTTATTATACCCATAGTAAAACAATTTAATTATGTTACTTAAAAAATTTAGTGGTGACTGTTGTCTCTATTTCACGATTCAAACTCGACTGATTGTCAATGATTTATATTATCGTACTCTACGTTCCTGTGTTCTGTCTACCTAAGCAAATCCATCAAGCGGGACATAAATGACGCGTCAGTAATCTGTAAATCGTTACAATATATGATATATTATATTTAATCTGGGCCGCATATAGTTGCATATTCGCATAGTGCGCAAGAGCGAAAATATAATATCTAAAAGTATATGAGTTACACATTTCAAAATTTGAATACAATATTGTGGTGTACCATTATATCATTATTATAGCTATACGACTATAATACGCCTATACGTCATTACGTCAAAGCCCGTAGCTTCAGCTACGAATTACGATTAAATTACATTATAAAGACTCGTTATGTTAATTAGAACATTATTTCAATTATAACAAAGTACCTACCCATATATGCTAGATATATTATTAACTAATAACTATGTTTGGATAATACGTTAAACATATTAAAATATTATATTATGCTGTGCGCGATGAATTAAACGCGCGTGTTCGTCAGCGTCCCAGCGAGTGTGGATGGCGCATTCCACCACCTACGGTATTTCGAACATTTTTTAAAAATATATTATTATTATTTTGTTTTTTATGATTTATGACTTTTATCCTGTCCGAGGGCGATTCGTTTAACTTGCCCAAGATTTTTGTCACCCATCAGAAAAATTTAAGTCAATATCATCCCGACGATAGTATACCTACCTATATTATAATCCCGACGACTAGAAAATTAAAAATAATAAAATTATAATAAAGCTGTCGTTGTAGGCGTTTCCCTCTGTGATGATGTCGGCGGTGTTCCGTAACGTTGTACTGTACAATAATTAAAACGTCACGTTATACATATATAAGCCTCGCGGCTTATAGTATTTACAGTTTTCCTATAATATGTATTATGTATAATGTGTATATATATATTGAACGATCGGTCTACAGCAAGCAAGGTTGAGTATGTAAATACTCGCATGTGTGTTTTGAAGAAAGTTAATCCAAAATATAACTCTTTGTCTATGTATTGCATATTATTATTACATATACACGTGTTGCTGAGCGGCGTATACTGCCGTCGCTGCAGATACCATTTTATGGAAAACTCGACTTTTCGAATAAAATATGCGAACTCAACCTCTAGACGGCAGGCTGCAGCAGCTTCGTCAGATACCAATATCATACTAGGTATAATCTGAAGGTAGGCACCATATATATAATATATTTTAATATCCTTAGAACTATGTTCTAACAGGTTAGAACTGAATTGGTTAGAACTATGCTAGGGTATACAGGATATAATCTATGCGTTGAAACAATTACGTCGATGTATACCTTTGTGGTGTGTATAGCAATGGTGAATTCTCAACATTTTTCTAGGTTGATGGGTTCCTGAAAAATAATATAATATGTTTAGTTTTGAACGTTTATGAACGTTTTCAGAACTTTAACGTTATTCTTCCGTGGTTTCTCAAGTACATAAATACTATATATGGGGATCGAATGGTTATCGAACGCGTTGTTTTGCGTGAAAAATATTTTGAGTCGTGACAAAAATCAATTTCATCGATTAATATCACGAAACGACTATATTATTGTATAGCCTGTGCATAGATGAATATAGTAATTGATTTTGTTTTTTATTATTATTAAATCAGGCAGGTCGCTTTGTTTATTATTAATCATTGTATACAATATAGGTGGGTTAGGTTTAATGTGTTTAACACAAAGCATAACTCCACGCCAGGAATTCTCGATTATACGCGATGCTCACTGAGGTGCTTATTAAATGCCAATTATTCGAATACAATTGTTTTTTTTTTTTTTACAATTATGTGAAAGCTGTACAGTGGCGTATTATAATGACGCACAACAGTATAACATTGTAATATATATATATATAGGACATAGGTACACAGTGTCTATTGCGTAATTGAGTGTTACAGGATTAAATAATTGTATCGCTTATATTATTTTGGTATTTACATAGGTTTTTATGTAAAATAATGCATAACAATAATTAACAATATCAATATTGTCTTTACGATGATGTATTATTTGAAGCCTGAAGTGGTCATTACTGCATCATATTATGTATTATGTATGAACTGCCGTCTGCCTACGAAAAAGTTTCCGATATTTCGACAGTCAAACGATTATGTTTTTGGATAAAGTCTCGATCATATCACATTACCTATGTATGTGTACAAATATTATACTTGACTACTTATCCAAACATTTTTAACGAAATAATTTGTACATTTATAAGTACATTACCTATACAGAGATCGAGTAATTATTATTGACAAATTACAATCCTATAATTCGGTTCAGTTTACACCTAACAGAATTATACTATGTAAAATGTATATTATTATATGCTCGATAACCGTGTATAATACAACCCCAACATAGTACTTATCGTCACCTGTGTGTTCTCATAACGCAACGTTGTGCAATAATAATTAAAATGTCAAATGTATCATACAACAAACCGTAAACTTCTGAAGCTTATACATTTAAACAATTTTTTTTTACCGTCCGCGCCTTTTTGGTCTCGTTCTCCTGTTTTAAAAAATAATAACGATACCTACCTTATATTATGCGTTTTATGTATAGTCACTGCTGCGGCGAAACGGAAAAACGTAGTGTAGGTAGGTACGGCGCAAACACATTACACGACTGTTCGGTGCAAATTAAAAATTAAAAATTCATCGTAAAACAGGCTAATTAAATACAGCTTTCCCCGTACAATATTATTAATTTCGACTGTTGGCGATTCTTATCACACGCATATCGCGCGAACACCCCCTCGCCAAGCGTTTGTTGGTCACCATAATATATTATAATACAGTTACATGTGTAGACTTGTGTATGTGTGTATACAGGGTGTGTCTCATCGATAACTTTTTCACCAGGTAACTGATATATTTTTTGAAACATGATTTTTAACAGATAGCCTTTAGATACTATGGTATCATATTATATAGGTATAGTACGTAGTAGACATCATACCAACACGTGGGTCAGTTTTTATAGGTTTATTTAAACTATAAATACGAACAAATTAATGTTTTTCTTCTCCTAATTTTCAACACTCAAATGTGCTTAAATATTTAAAAAAAAGGTATTACTAATGATTTTCATCGAGCAATCAAGTTCAAGCTGTAGGAAGTTAAGGTTCTTACTTTCTTGGGTAAGTTAATTTAATAATAGGTAATATAATTTGGGTGAGCGAGTAGAATGTAATGTAGACTTATATGTTGTACGGGGAAATTCAAAGCTTGGCAGCCTATATATACCGGCGGTGATCCATTTACCATAGGGCATTTATGTGACATTTAGAACATTTATTTCAAAAACTATTAACGTTTATTCAAATATTTTTTTTACACAACATTAAATCGGTAAAACCCCTCATTTTTATCAAAAAAAATTCATTTTTTGTTTTTGTATCGTTATCATTTTTAATGTTTTTAATTTTTTTTTATGGAAAGATGCATTTGTAATTCCTCATTTCAAAGCTGAATATTTTTTGTGGTACTTTGATGCATAAAAATCGAATTTAGGATAAGTAGTTTTTACAGTAGTTTTACCTTGGTTAAATAAAGTATAGATGGGTGGAGTGGTGCAGGGGTATCTCGCCGAATGTCGGTCCACTACCCCTCTCATCTTAACTTCAAATACTATTATAACTTATGAACAGTGTTAGCCTGGATTTCTTAATTTTTATGGATCGAAATATCCCGTGCAAATATTATGCTTCGGCAAGTGAAATAATAAATGTGTGTTACTTAAAAAAACGATAACGATAAACAATATCAAAAAATATAGGTAGTTTTTTTTATTCCAAAAATGTTGTTTTGTAACGACCGAAAATAATGTAGGCAAGAGAATTACGTTTTGA
Source organism: Myzus persicae (assembly GCF_001856785.1). Lineage (NCBI taxonomy): Eukaryota > Metazoa > Arthropoda > Insecta > Hemiptera > Aphididae > Myzus > Myzus persicae. The sequence continues at coordinate 108,323 of NW_019103892.1, forward strand.
AAAACGTTATTGCTTCACGAAATAATGAGTGTCTTATGTTAAATGGATCACCCCGTATACATACAATACACGTGTATTACACGCACACACGTTCACACAAACACACATTATATCCATTAGTCAGAAAAAAACCAAATGACTGGAATTAGCCGTTTCGACGTCCGGTCGTCGAGTGGCCCACGCGAACCTTTATATCTTATTTCAATAATAATCTCTTAAATCTTTTTACAGGAGCGGCGGGGGAAACCGAAAGGGTGTTCAGTTGTATAGGTACATATATATACATGAATTATATACTACAATAATTCCTACCGTAGGTACATAGCTCCCGTCCGCCCCTCACGCCATAAACATATTATACTATATACGTATATATATATATATATATTATTTCGAAATTAAATAGTAATAAAAACGTACTTGAATCGTAAAATCTCACGCAGTGGGGACGGTTTATGAAGTGTGCCGCCTTCTTGAAAATTAAGACGTTAGTTTTGATAATTTATTATACTGTACGTTCCAAATTACAGTCGACACAACCGACAAACGTCATATTATTCTAAAACACAATTTATTTTAATAAACACATCATAGGTACAAATAATACACATGCACCTGTTACGTTATCGCGTACATTATGTATACATTATTATATATCATCATAATAATAAACTGCTTTACTGAAATATATATGTATATTGTATACAGTACCTATATACAACATACCTACGAATAATAATCGGTTAAAATTATAAAATGTTTAGTATTTTTGGTGTATATTTTATTTTTTAACAAAAAGGTAAGTATATTATTATGAAAATGTATAATTTCGTTTTAAAATAATTTCTAGAACCTGTATATTATTATTATACTATATTATTGTTGATAAATTATACTACCATATATCAGCTAACTATATATGTATAAAATATAAATGCAATACCTACATTATAATGAATGATTTATTTTTGTTGTATAGGTTTACGTTTTGAGCATATAGTTTTCTGAAATACAAGTTATCAATACGATTTGATAATACTCATACCAATAAACCAACCGTATTTAATTTTCCATTGTGTTTCATAATGTATCTTATTTTTTTTTTTATTTTACAAGCAAATTATCGAAATGATTTAAAAAATGTGAAGTTTCGTCATGAACCTAGCGCGGAAAGTGTAGGAATAATCTCACTGTTTTTAATTCATCATTATTTATTTTAATGAGTGTAATGAAATGAAGTACACATTTTAAACTCAACAGTTTAAAACAAAACGAAATTACAAACTCGTAAATTAAATAAGTAATAAAACGTTTTAGTATTAATTGAAATTTGAATGACAGATCTTTAAAACATCACCGTATATTAGCTTTCTAAATTCTTTTTATGCGCATAAATTATACACTTAATTACCCAACAAACAAAACATCACATACACATAGATTCAATTTTTTGACGAACAAAAGGCTGAATTCAATAAAAGTTACTAATTATTAACATTTTTGAGACCTCATGACACGAATACACGAATAAACTATAGAGTATCTATATTGATGTTCAAGAAAAATTGAAATTAAAAGGTGTTTTTGTAAGAATTCTTTAGGTAGGTGTGTACGTATAAATTCTACAATAACTCATTTATCAAAAAACATTAATAATATCTACTTATATTATATCTTCTATCTTATAGAGTTATTAAAGCCGGTATATTCAATTAAATTATTTTCAAATCATTTAGTTTTGATTGTTAATAAAATATTTAATTAACCGAAGACACAAATAAAATATCTGTTTGTCACTTGCAGGACATGATACGCGTATTAGGTATAACACCACACGGTATGCAGCGGAAAACAAGCGTACAAATTTGAAAAATGTCGCTGACCTTCACAACCGCAAAATTTTGATTTTTGCAGTCTCCGCTGCGTTAAAGTCCGCGTTAAAATCCTCATAAAATGTATTCGAACTGCAAATATTTATGTGGAAAAGTGACATGTCACACGATGCACAAATCACTGCTGCACGCGTACAATACGGTCCCCCGTGCGGAACCAATAGAGCGGCTAATTTAGACATCATAATATCATTATTATTATTATTATTATTATTATTACTATTATTATCGTACCATTCGGGTTCCCCGGTGGAATGTGGTGAATTATGACCGCCTGCCGTTAGTTACGTGTAAGGTTTCCCGCTGTGACCAACAGCCCACAAATCAATTTTTTACCGCTTTATTATAATCTGTTTCTCCGCGTACACCTATTTGTAGGATATATACCTGTTTAATTAATAGTACGATTTTTTTTTTTTCAATGATCACGTCAGAAGTAATTTTTCAAAAACTTGTTTTCTTGTCTCGGCGATGGCGGCGGTGGCGGTGGCGGCGGCGACCCAGAGCGAAACCCTTTCCAAGAGTAATGATATTCAAGATAAATAAAACACTGTCGACTGTCGTTCGTACATAATATCATTTACTAAACAAAATGCGTGCCTATACATAAACACAAACGGGTAGGTTGGTAGTTTAGGTGCCTAACGGCTATACGTAGGTCGTATGTATACCTAGGTATGCAATTCGTGCAGTAATAGTTACCCAAACTATCATTATTTGCATTATATACGTCAAAAAGCGAAACAATGTCGTCCGCGCGGATTTCAAGCGAAATGTGTAATGGAATATTATTATATATTATCCATCGATCCATAATCAAAAACAAAATATATAACACGGTTAGTATAACATACCTATATATATATATATAGTATATTATACACAAATATCTACATAAATATATATGTGAAGACGCGAAACACGTTCTTATGATATATATATATACACATAAACTAGTTTGACCGACCGACATCGGTAAATCATAATAATAATTATCGCTGCTACAGAAAAAAAAAAAAACATAATTTGCATTGTTAATTTCATACGAATTCCGTCTGTGCATATCATAAGTGGGTTGTTAAAATCAACCGCGGAATTTAAATATCAATAAAACGTGTGCGTTAAAAAGCTGTTTATTATTCGTACCAACCTATATATATTTGTATAATATCAAATGTACACCCATTATACGCCGCGGTAATGAATACCTAAACCTGCATGTGATGTTAGTATAATTTTCAATTGCCACTCTTAGCAAATTATTATTGTTATTATAACATTAAAATAAAGCGTTTTGTAAACAAAATAAATATACACATTATTATAAACAAATTTAAACGCACCAATACACACATGGTTGTTGTGTATTATTATAAATTATATAATACAATATAATATAGTTGCATAGTTAATCAATTCTCGAGTACGCTGCAACAGTTGGCGGCTTTGATGCATATTTAACCACTGCAGTTTAACTGTTTGATATTGTATGCGCAATAATGCAAATCGTGTACAAACACGGCACTTATGCATTAGGCGTATTGTTCTCGCAGAATAAAGACGATTTATAATTAAACACGTACAACTATATGTCTATATTGTACAAGGGAAGTTGGGCGACATGTTTGCACCGGAGTTTCAAAAAGTCGAGAAAATAATTAGATTGTACACAACGTAATTAAAACATTTCAAATGGCACCGCATAATATCTGTGCGTCTACTTTATGTTTATAGTGCGTACAAAAGCCGTCGGTATAACAACAGATACTTAGAGAAAAACTTAAATTAACTGTAACGGGTTAGTCGTAAAAAACAAACGCCGTCTGGTGTAAGGTAATTGCGAGGCATTTCACTGCTTGTTAGTTGTTTTATTACATGGATTGTATATTACAGGGAGTACGTACATTATACCACGTGCTTGATATCAAAAGGATGACTGTTCGGCTGAGAAATCATTATCGGGTAAATAACAATCGGGAAATGTGTTAAACTTAAGACGTATGGCTTATGTATTCGTAGCTTTTATATACATAAACTATGCGACAGAGTTATCTACAAGTACAAGTCTTGTATATAAATCTCCCTAATGATTCATAATGATACATTCCTAATGATCTTTCTTATAATCTTCCTACGGTGTTTATAACACACCATTAGGAAAACTTAACAGTGGATTTTCTGAACTTTTAATTTTTGTAGAGGTTGTATGGTTAAAGCTCAATAATGAACGTCAGGGAATTTGAATGTCCCCACCCTGAACGAAGTAAATAACCACCTTGATTCAGCAACAACATGCATAATCTAGCTAGTTAAGTTAAGTCAAAATTTAATTTTGAATGAGGTAGGAAGGTACATCATTTTTATTAAAAAAGTTATCCACTTTTTCATTTTCATTAAAAAGTGGAGTTCTAGTTTGAAAAACAGAAGTTTGTACACCGCCGGGCACTCCTTAAATAGGAAGAACAAAAAATCTCAAGAATTTCAAAATGTAGTCTTTAAGTAGGTATATTTAAAAATTCCAAAAATAAGAATTTGAATAAATTAATTACTAAAGGAAAAAAATGCTCGACTAATCACCTTGTTACTTTCATGTAATCTCGTATAAAAATGCATTTATGTAGTAAGTACCTAGCCTATAAGTTACCAAAAAGTAATTGAACGTTCTAAAGGAATTTAATTTCGGAATCTGAAGAAAAAATAGTTTTCATTCAACAAGCCTTTATATAACCTTGAGTATTTTTTTCTATACACCTCATATTATGATATTGTGTACACATTATTTCTACGGTTTTATTGATAATAATTACATATAAAATAAAAATAATGACCTGACTCGACGATGAAACTCGTTATTAATTTAAAAGTTATATATGTATATTGTATACAGGTATAATATAGACAGTTAACCCTATAATAATATATTAATCTATATAGAACCAAAAAATAAAAATTGATTGTTCTTTTGGAGCAAAAAAACTATGTATGCTTAGCAGCCATAATCGATAATTATGTTTAGGGTTTTCAACATACCATAATACTATATGAACTATAATTTCCAACCTAATGAAAATAGTAATACGTTTTATACCTAACACTTAGTTGTAATAAATTAAAAACAAAAATCAATTTATCCTTAAAATGTTTGTGGGACAATTTCGAAGCTTGAAGGTAGCACACCGCATTAACGTTTTAAAGTGAAATAGTAATTATGCTACGGGAGCGCTTAATAACTGCTAACACCTGTATGCATATATATGAAATATGAGGTTAGTTAACATTTTTTTTACTGAAATAATTAGATACGAAAATAAACAGATTCAGATGGGTGTGTATAGGTTGATTTTAATTGAAAACAATACCACCTCATTTTATTTTTGGATCTTTCACTTTTGATATAGGGTCATTATATATTTGGTATATTAAGAAAAAATGTATTATTTCTTAAATCAAAATACAATTATTTATATCTAAACCAACTACGAACGCTAAAAGAATAAGTGAATGACTAACTACAATAAAAACATAAAAAAAAAGCATCAACAATATTAACTGCATATAAAGGCAGGTACTATAATTTATACAGACAGCTCGTAGAAAAAAGTGCATTTTCTGAACTAATATTATCCACTAATCTGTTTCTATTCTATTCTGTGAATACACTTTAAAAGTTACAAATTTTCGTAAATACATTTGTGGTTTCTACTTCATATTTTTTATAGTATATTTTTCTTCAAACAAATTAAATATTATCTGAAAACACATCGCGCTCACTATATAATTATTGCGTTTTCCATATGTTACTATATGTTGATTTTTAGTTTTTACGATACAATTGTGGATATGTAGGTATACTATAAAATAAAAAATAATATATTATATTAATATTGTGAATATTAATAATTGAAAGAGTCACAAATTCTTTCCAGTTGACAGGCGATATCTATTGTACTTATATAGTCTAGAACCTATGTACAATATAATTATCACACGAGGTCACATACTTTAATTTAGGGGCGTTTTTCGAGAAATGTGTACTTTATAAAGATCGAGATTCGGTGCACTTAAATTTTCAAACAAATTAGTATGTCACCATAGATGACTCTAGTACCACTGCAAATACCATTTCAAACAATTAAATGTCTAATGTATATACGTTGTATAGAGGAAAGATCTATAATAATATTAATATAATATACATATACTAACAATAGGGTATACAGTGATCGACTGTTCCGAATACGCCGAGTCCAGCAAAATCCTAAAAACATTAACCAACCTTCATTACACCAAGCCCTGAACGAAGAGACCACTGTAGCAATCTGTACATTTTTCCATTTATGATAAATCAAGTCCAAAAATGTTAAATTTTACCAACATTACTATGTTACTTTATATATTTTATATTTATTTTTAGCTATCTACTAAGTTGATGTAAGCTAGAAACCATGGCTTAAATATACAAGGTTATTGCAATAGTACCCCCACTATATCATTTTATCACGTTAAGGAATTAAAATGGCAGCGTAAGGGGACGACGTATACTGGCTATATTATGATATTATATGCTATGATATGGACCGTAACCTTACGCTGCCATTTCATTTTTATTCGATAACAATTTGGCTATGTGCAATAACCTTGTATAGTTGTATATTTAAGCCATGCTAGAAACCATTGTATAACTAAATCCTTTATCAAATATACATACAATTATGCACACAGACACAGTGTATCTAGGAGATTTGACGATACGACGCTGAAATTACATTTAAATACGTCCCCTAGCTTTACCCTGTGCAGCAATTCATAATGACGTTAAAATATATTATAAAGACTCTAAAGACTCAAAATGTCAGCAAACACACATAATATTATAATATGTGTTGGGATACGATTCGTGTTGCAGAAAATAACCGTAGTGCCGCACATAATATCGTGATCGAATACAAAATTCCCATCGATGTGATGTATGTCGCGGGTACAGCGGTGTAAAGCGAAGCGCAGATATAGGTACCGATCGATAGGTGTTGTGGGCATACCGTGTACGTGTCCGAGAAATCGTTACAAAAAAATTTTTAAAAAAAATCCCGCCGGGCCGTCGACAATAATTATTATAGGTACCTCGTTCGCGTGCACCCGGGCAGACCCAAGAGCCGGAGTGGGGGGGGGAGCGCAGTGGTACGCGCGGCAAAAACAACAACACGACATTCGGATACCTGGTCGAAAAAAATTGTTTACCAAAATAACAATATTATAATAATATAATATATGGTGTATAATTATTATCATACCATTAGTTGGGTATACACTCCGTGGTGTAAGGTAGCGCTCGGACTGAACAATTTTTAATATTTTAATATTATTATACTCTCCGTATAGTTGTACACAACGCGCAGTTTGAGAGAAAAAAAATAATACCGGTTATTCTGTTTGGCCGTTGTACCCGCGTAGCCTACCAAAAAAAAAAAAAAAAACATAAAAAAAGAATACTCGAGATAATATTATTGTATAAATATGTGTGTGTGTGTGTGTGTGTGTGTGTGTGTGTATAATATATTTTTACTAGAAAATTATTATTACCCGGTTTGGATCGCCTGTAAATAAGTCATTATATCGTATTAAGTCATTACTGTCGGCCTGCATGGGTTGTAATTATGATGCACACGTACAACACGAAGGGGCCCCACGGCCGGGCGGGGTACGGCGTCGGAGGAGGTTTGGGAGTGCGAGCGAGAGGGTTCGAGGGAAAAGCATATGCGTGCGTGTGCGCGTGCGACGGAGACCGAGTGGGCGAGCTAGAAAGAGTGTGAGCGAGAGAGCATTTCTGTTTAGTCTTACGGCTCCGATGGCCACAGGGTAGAAGGTGGAGCTCTTTGTTATACACGTGTGTGTGCGTGTGTGCGTGTGTGTGTTTGTATTTTTTTTTTCCCTCCGATGTAAGTGAAATATAATGATACGGTGCGCAACAACACGGCTATATGGCCTGTAAATTGGTGCGGTTCTTGTCGATGACCCGCAGACCGGTAGGGGCACCGTCGAAACTCGTCGTTTTCGGAACTTTGGCCGTCGGTCGGTCGACTGCAGTTATGTGTCGGTTGAGCTATTGTTTTAGCGATGAGGTTAATCACATAACATTACATAATATTATGCTCCGTTCGAATCAATTATTAGAAAGTACCATTGTACATATAGGTACCATCGTACCTATGGATAACGTGCGCACATTGATATATATATATTATGATTATTATTTAATCACTCCAGACGGGTTTCAGCCGGTTTATTTTTTTAAAAACAACACAAGCCATGTGAACTGTCAATTATTATTATTATAACCAGCGTTAATATACACGTACATATAATATACGTGTGAGCGTGTGTATAAATATTATTCCGATTTTTAATGGGACCGCGTGAGATAGGATTAAGAAATTTATTGATTTCGGATCAACTTTTCAAAACATTAATAACCGTAAACCGTGCTACCTAAAATTAACCGCTGAAACTATACACCTAGTTATAAACACATAATTACATGGTTTTCAATACATTATCTGTAATATTTTTTAAGAACCATCGCCTTCTATATATACATAAAATGAAAATAAATACAACTCTGTCCTACTCTGAACTCAAGCAACCTAATTATAAAGTTACGATTTACACCATACTATCATGGTTTATAATTTAATTTAAACAATTATCTAATTATTGCTTCATTTATTTATTCAGTTGTTAGTTTTTAGAGGTTTATATAATTCATAGACGATGTTATGGCGCTAAAATAAAATTAGAATTTTAAGTTAAACATTTTATCCGTATTGTAAAATTATAGAGTACGATATTGCAAGACGCATTAATTGTGTTTAAAAAAATATTGTGAGTTTGGTGACATATGCGAAAAAAACCATACTCGTGACAAATAATAATTTCTCGCGAAATCTGCAATCGTCACAAATCATAACAACTCTATTATATTGTTGCCATAAATTATAATAATAATATACGATTGTATACAAAAGTTACGCACCCGACATACATACTAATGTTATATTATATACCTGATACCTATATTGTATAATATGATTAGTTATTAAACGAAATCATTCTGGTGGCTGCTGTGGTGTACTTGCAGAAACAAAATCGATAGTTTTATATTAAACACGATTCCGTCGTGAATCGGTGTATATATTATACGAGATACGTGTCTGTTGAATTAATTAAGGCCGTTCGATTGCCGTTAAGAGGAATTAAATGAGCTGTAAAATTAACCCGGACAAATTTTATTATACAAACTGTGGAACAAATGTAATTAAACTTGTTCAAGATGCAACCCGCCACCGGTCGCTCCAATTTATATTACCTATTTACAACGTTGTTTAATCCTCCCCCTCGGTTTTTTCCTTCGCTTTTTTTTCTCCATCTCGTTGGTGGCTGAACTTTTTTTTCCAATTAAACAGTCCAATGAACACTTGAAATTCTTCCAAGCCCGTCTCGAACAATACATAATATATCAATACCTATCTGTTTTTACCGCCCACAGCAGCAATATTAAACACAATTAATAATAAACATAAAAGAAAAATGTTTGCACCTGACATTTATTTATATTTATTCAGTAGAGGTCAATAATTATTCATATTTCATAGAAAGCCGAGAGGAATTTTTAAACACGAATATTAGTAATTTGGCCGTTTGATTTTATTGACAACAATTACTATCTAAAATTGTAAATAAAAATAATACTATCGATTTACCGTAGTTTTAATAAAAAATAAATTTAAAACGTTACTGTTTCCAACATACACTCACGCTGAATTTATCGAAATTAAAAAAAAACCTATTTTTTTTAATAAAAATAATATTATATACTAATAACACATTTAAAAAATGTGAGTCATTTCATTCATCTATTTTTCCCATTTATGTTTCACTACTCAAAAGCTTTAGATCAATATCTGCATATTTAAACAAATATTAAACGATATATGAGCAAAAAAAATACTAAATAATATTAACTTCATCATTCAAAACAAACATGTAATCAAAAGTTGTCCATAGATAAAATATACATAACCACCTATAGCACCTATTTCATAGCTATTTATATGCGTATACAAATTTAAAACTATTTTAAATATATAAACAATTTCTAAACAAATATATAGATAGGTATGATAATTACAGTAATAATTATTAATGTTTTTATAATAATTTCTTTTAATATTTTATCACATGAATATGTATTATTTATTATTTTATAATTTAAATATCAGGAGTATAAATTATATTTTATTATTGCTATACTTATAATATACATAGAGATATTTGATATTTTGATATCCTTGTTTTCTTATGTATTCATTATTTATACTTAATAGTAATTTCAGTTCTCATTAATTTTTACGATGTTAATTATTTCTCGGTTCAAATAGTTATTTAGAGTGCATGCAAATCAGGTGTATCATCAGGCTAATAATAAACTTTAATATAAGAAACTTTGACACCGTGCTTAGCCTCGGATATGTATTTTCAAAACACCATTTTTACCGCTGTCAAACTTTAGAATTTGTATTCATGACCTTAAACATCCGTGTTACGATATATTAATTAAGGACGGAGTACAATTAAACCAAAATATCAAGGACCCGGTAGTTTGTTTATTTTAACACAACATCCAAATAAAATCGTTTTAATTAATCTTAAAACGATTTGCAATAGAATACCTATACTTATATGATCTTATGCGGGAAACTGATATAAATAGGTAGAAAATGTTAATAACATAATAATAGTACAGTGTTGAATAATATTTATCGTAACAAATATTTTCATACCATATTATATTACTTATAATATTACAATAATAATTGACCATCTCAATATGTATATTCAAATGACAATTTAATACTGTTACCTATTATACGACTGCACACATTATCGATACAAATTTGAAATATAAAAATAACCTAAATTAAAAAAAAATATATTTTTTATGGGCACATAATAGCCAGTACTCATATTATACATCATATTATATAACATAATGTTATTGTGTTTGATAATAAAACAGTGAATGTATTTACTCGACCGTTCCGCGTGCAAGCTAGATTGAACCGAGATAATATCCGATACAATATCCAACACCTTTTGGGTACACATACACATAGACAGGGCATTTCAAGCCAAAGCCTTAAGTCGGGGAACCGCCTTAACGAGCTGTTAGCATGCCACCAATAAAATTAACTCGGCAAAAAACACACAAACACGCAACCCTAATTTTAAACAATTTTATTATTTTCTCTCCTTCGTTTTTTTTTTCTGTTTAGAAAACTATATTTTATACACATACCATATAATAATGATATATATGAACCCACACACACCCTTTGTCTTTTTGGCTCCCGTACGCCGGTCCCGTTATTATTAGTCGGGTAGGTAATAATTATTATTATTTATGAAATTCCGTATAGTATAGTTGATATTTTAAAATGTTTTTTTCTCCTTCGATGCATGATAAAAATGTATTAGACCGATCAAATTATATTAAGTGCGTATATTAGGTCTATATTAAGGAAACATTATTAAATTACAACACAGTTATTATATAGTAGTATGTTACATTTATATATATATAATTAGTTAATTTAATCGATCCCTGCAGTAACGAATTTAACGAAGACAATTGATAAATATTGCTTCTTAATAATTCCTGATTGGGATTATGTCATATGTAAGCATATAAATTTGATAAATAAATAAATATTAAGCTGGCCATTAGAGAACTCTATATTATTTGAGGTTTTATACCAATGATGGTGATAAATTAGGTTAGTTTATAATGTATGTACATACTTCCCCACACTTGATTACTGGTTTGAATGTACCTACGAACTTAATAGCTTCGCTAGGAAGAGTATTTTTTTTTCATTTAACAAGTCTTAAAAATCAATATTATTTTTTAAAATATTAATCAATTCTATATTCAATATTTTTTTTCAATTCTATATTTATATATTATACCTTATACACTTTTAATATTTTTCTTACATACCTAACCAGCTAGTAAAAAGGTTAATAAAAATTAAGACCTTTAGTTTTGTACTCAAAAAAATCTTTCTCTTTGACCAGTTTTGACAACCTATAGTTAGTTAGTAAGTTTAGGGAACTACTTTTAAATGCACTTTGAAGTGCAATCCATTAATACACGCAAGTATATACATACATACTTATAAATATTATGCACCTAATTAAAATGGAATTTATTTAATTAGGTAAGTACTATTTTAAAGTTTAAAAATGTATTTTAGGTACCTGTAGAGTACCTAGTTATAGTTTAATTAATTATTACCTACATACATATCACCTTAAAATTTAAAATTATTTTCCCCAATAGATTATAATTTTTTTTCATTAAATATATATATAATTATTTGTAGACCATGTAAAATATGTAAACTGAATTTGAACACAATTTATACCTTTATATTTATTAAAACATGAAAATATTTTTTTTAAATCTTTTATAAAAATTAATTCAATTCGTATAATATAATCGTGAAAAGAATCCAAATGATATATTAAATTACCTACTTCGTATCCATTACATATTTGCATCATCACATTTGAATCGTAAAAAACCGAATACAATACAATGTAGTTATCGTGGCCAATAAGACTGGAACAACTTGTGCAGTAAACAATTTCCTTTTAAAAAGGTCCTGTAAAAGAACACGCGGTATCTCCATAGGCCACGAGGCATAAAATAATACCCAGTGATTGCACCGAACTCTGTTTAGTTACCAGATATCTCCATTTATCATTTGCACGATATATTAGTTTATGTGATGGACGGATATGACTGGTTATTGCACAAAAACGTATTTGACAAAATTATTCTTTATAAAAGAATGTAAAAATATGCATTTCGAATCAAAGTGGAGATACCAGATTATTCTTGCCCCGGACCATTATTTATACTGTTATTAAGTAATAACTGATGAGCACCTGTAAACGTTATCCAAATACTCTATAACAGTCGAACAATTTTTCTAAAAAATGTACTTATGTATAATGTTTATGAAAACTTCAAAACTTATTTGTAATTGAATCGGTGTATTTTTTTTCAAAATATTATTATATGTGGATATATATTTTTTTTAATGTACAAAACTGAGAATACGTTTATTTTTGGATTTTTTCGTCCGGCGAATACAATGCGGAAATCGAGGTTAATATTTATAACCATCCACATTAACGCCGAAATAATCGGTGCGTGGATACTATTATTTTGAATAGTCACTCTTTAGAAATAAAAAGTTCACGCCGCCACTGATAACATAATATTATAAACGATCATACCTCATTAGAGTTAGACAAGACAGTGTTTAAAAAAAGTGTATAATAATTATGGTAAGACATGTACCTGTGTATAATTTATACTTAGGAATATCATATTAAAATATTATTGAACCCGACAACAATACCTATATGTTAGCGAGTGTGTAGAAACGTTAAACGTTTTACGGGCCAGTGGACAGGGCGTTACGATTCGCGGCTTATTAAATACGTTGGCAATAACAATATAACATAACGGACATGATAATAACAATATAATAATAATAATAATAATCAACAATCGATCTCCACACACACACACACACATATTTATATAATAAAATATAGTGGATATATCCCCCTCGTTATCGAGCTGCACATATTATATATATTATATTTTTACCTATACGTACATATATAATACCTACGTAGTTAGTATCCGCCGGCCCTCGGTAAGAAATACACGGTTCTTCCAGGGCACACGTCATACCGCATAGGTATATAATACATACCATATGGTAACGTGGTATAATACGTATATTATGTACCAGCTAATACCTAATATATACATATTGTGCAGCTTTATATATATATATTATATATAGGTGATTAATCGGCGGTCGGCACCGCGGCCGTCTTTAATTTTAGCACATTATAATCACTTACCACGATAAATATTTATTACTTGCACGTTCTACAATCGTGGATACACCATCTCCGCGGCCACGTTATAATAATATAATGTATATATATATATACGTGTTTGTGTGTGTGTATATTATGTATAGGAACAAACGACCGCGGCGACGATGGATACGACGACGACGTGTGCAGCAGCGGTAATAATAATCACGCCGGGGAAAAGAATATAATAATAATAAAAAAAAAGTAAATGGTTTTCTTCGCTATAAATCCATTATCGAGATTAAAAATTCACGATCGTGAGACGTTATAAAAAAAAAAAAAAAATGAAAAAAATAATTATTATTATTAATCGGCTCTTTTATTATCATTATAACGAGGTAAAAACCACCTAGCACCTACTATAGTTATCTCGCGCACGGTGAACGTCATCTCCGCGCGTGTGTTGTACCGCCGCCGCCGCCGCCGCAACGCACCGGTGTGAATTATTCGGAGAAAAGCTGTATGCACACACACACACACACACACACACACACGCACACACACACATTCTCGTTACACACGTCCGGTTGGATTTTTTGAAAGAATTTTAAACACGATTCCAAAAAAATATGCGTGGAATGTCCGCAATTTCGTTTCCTAAAAAGACTGGAGTGCATAGATAATACTAATGCGCTGTTGCACGTCCATATTGCATACCTACGATGCGCCGGATATTATTATCCACAAATAGAAGAACATTTCTATGATCTGATGTTTTGGTTGTTGTAATCACAGGCGCCAGCAGACGTTTTTCCAAGGGGGAGGGGGGGAGGAGGATCAATGCTAGGATTTGAGGATGGATTTAAAAACGTCTCAAATTTTCTCAATTTAAAACAAATTTCCGAAAAGGCAAGGTGGGTCAAACGGTTGTTATCTTCTCTCGACCGGATTAAAATGTAGGCATACTAACAACAACAGTCATATCAAAAAAAAAAAGATGTTTGTGTCATTTTATATGAAAAAAAAAAATGACATTGTGAAATAGTATAAACACGTCTACAACGCGATGCACAGATTTTAAGAAATCGAATCATATAATAACGTAATTAATATAGATATGAAGACTGAAAAATGACCAACGAATTGTTCGCTCGGTGTCGCTGGGTGTCGAATGACGGACGACCGTAGGTATTAGCTGGTATATGTAAATGTTGTTCATTAACGTTTAATTACTATGCTGACAGTTATAATATTATTATGGTCGAACGATTCGTTCGGGAGCTGCGGCACAACGAAACGGATGTAAAATTAATAACTAATAACTATTATAGAGGGTGTACTGTATCCCTTTCTATATACCTTCGGTTGGGACGAATTTGATTAAAATAATAAATGAATCTAATGTAGGTGAACCCGTGTGTCATTTTTATCATCGTGCTGAATACAGCATGGTTTATATATATATATATACGTACGTTGGTATACTTCACCGGCGTGCGCGTCGAAAACCGTCGTCGCGGTTTAGATTATTAAAACACAAAGCACATGTACGTTTTTTTTTTAAAGTCCGTGGGTTTCGAAACAATCGCGCCCACGCTCGTTTTGGCGGCGGCGGCGGTCAAGTCCGCAGTGCCTGCCTACATCATATACGTATATATACATATGCGCGTACGGCAATATTAAATTATTATTTATTTTCATTTTCATTTTTCAAACACCGGCGAGGAAATTAAGTCATCGGGCGCGCGGTGCGCGTACAATATAATATTATAATATACCTACGTAATGCACCGCACAATATAATAATAATAATAATAATAATAATAATAATAATAATAATAATAATACACGCCTAGGCTGCAGCGGGGTATTGTAATCGAAATGGTGTTTTACTGCGGCGACCGCGGTCGTAAATCAACCGGCTTGTTAACAACGGGGGGAAGAAATAACGATTCGGAAGGCCCCAAACGATTATGTGTCGTGTCAGCGTACAGGTATAATATTAACGTTTTGTATGAAAAAGTCGCCGCAGATGACACGTGAAAGACCGCGCCACATATATGTATATAATATGCGCACCGGATGGAAATTTACATAGCGATGGCGTACTCATAATAGACGCGTAGACACTCTGCCTCCTCTATATTCACCAGATTTTCGTGTGCGTGTGTGTGTGTGTGCGTGTGTGCGTGCGTGTGCGTGTGTGTGCGTGTGTGTGTGTGTGTGTATGTGTGTGTGTGTGCGCGCGCATATGCGCTGTTGTAGGTTTATGCGGCCCGTATATCATTGGGTTATTTACGAGCTTTACGCGACTACCTATACGATTATCATAAATGAAATTCGTTTTTTCTCGATGTATTCCGAACGATTTTCATCGTCGGCGCACGGTGTACAAGCGCGACCGCGGATTTGGAAAAAAAAAAAATAAATAAAACGATATTGTTATAATATTGTTATTATGCGGCCGTGTTCGGAATATTCATATCCACGAAGATTTATATCCGTGTGTTTTGTAACGCCTTAAAGTCAATTATACAAAAGTGGTGCCGCGCCACGCGTCCGTTAACACAAATATTTTGGTTTACACACGCATAAATTATAGGCACGTACACAGTATAATATAATATTTTATATGTGCCTATACCGTTGCAGTAACGCTGCGCAGTCCCGTCAGTCCAAACCAATAAAAACGATTAAGGAATTATCGCCGTGCTATTCAAATATTTAAAACCTCCGTTCATCGCTATATCGCATGCGGTCATTATATGACGGCAATACAATTATTCGACAAAATATATTACACAGATATGCTGCAGAATGCAACTGCTGCTGCTGCTGCTTGAGGTTAATCATATCCTAGGTAAAATTGTTTTTGAATCTAGAACTTTGTCAAGTTCAATATTGAATATTGACAAAACTGAAAAATACCTACATTTAAATTTATAAATTATCAGCGGGTCCTCAATTGTACTAAACAATAATATATGGATATACGC
The DNA here is from genome assembly GCF_001856785.1 of Myzus persicae. NCBI lineage: Eukaryota > Metazoa > Arthropoda > Insecta > Hemiptera > Aphididae > Myzus > Myzus persicae. The sequence goes on from NW_019103892.1 coordinate 125,172, forward strand.
ACTGTTCTGAAGACAGTTATTCTTAAAATGTATAGATGAAAACGACTTTAATATATACATATAAATATAAAAAACACTGAAATTATTCGTTATTAAAAAGAAAATTTGTGATAAAATAATGTTTTAAGGGATTAACTGTACGAATTACAATATAATATACAATATTACAATATTATAAACACTGACAAGTTTATAAATCATCAGTGATTAGTTATTACCATAAGCACGAAAAAAATATAATATAATAATTTAATTAGGCATTTTGATAAAAAAATATGATTCAAGCAAGACTGGAAAAAACATGTTTAAAAAGTTTGAATGAAAAATGTTTAAAACTGTAAGACCACTTGTTAAAAATATTTCAAACAAGTGTTTTAAACAATACTTACTTTGAAACTCTGTCTATATAATATTATACTGAGTTATTCATCATANATATATACATATAAATATAAAAAACACTGAAATTATTCGTTATTAAAAAGAAAATTTGTGATAAAATAATGTTTTAAGGGATTAACTATACGAATTACAATATAATATACAATATTACAATATTATAAACACTAACAAGTTTATAAATCATCAGTGATTAGTTATTACCAAAAGCACGAAAAAAATATTACATAATAATTTAATTAGACATTTTGATAAAAAAATATGATTCAAGCAAGACTGGAAAAAACATGTTTAAAAAGTTTGAATGAAAAATGTTTAAAACTATAAGACCACTTGTTAAAAATATTTCAAACAAGTGTTTTAAACAATACTTACTTTGAAACTCTGTCTATATAATATTATACTGAGTTATTCATCATAAATAATATATTATACATTTATCATACAATTTTAAATTACTGATACGTCAACTTTTTCAAATTACTTCTTTTCGTCAATTTACTCACTCAACTATTTTGTTGTAATTTATATAATACGTCTCTTATAGGTAATAAGGAACTTATCGTTGAGTATACAGGTAAGTACTTGCACAATGGTGAAACAAATATTATCGAATTAAAAAACGATTGAATATTACATACACATTAATCAAATAATTATACCATATACCGCTATTAGTGTAAAACAGCTTATAAACAAGTCGATTAAATTTATTCTTTGACTTCAGAGTACCTATAATAATATTTTGTAACAAGGCTCGTGTTACTATAATTATCTATATGTAATATTACGATGCATGCACCCTGCAATTTATTATATTTTAATTTTGAGAATATGCCTACCTAGTTAAAATAATCAATAATTAACATTTTCACCTCGAGTAAGTTTTTCGCATTCTTATTTAAATGTTTATTAAACTTTTCCACCGAGTAATAAATGTATAGAGTTGTTTTTTATTACTATTAGATATTTCTACATTATGAACCCATCAAAACAACTATTAAAACGGTTTTTAAATAAGGGTGAAAATGTACGGGTTAATTAAAAAGTGTAGACTATATATTAATATATGATTTAAACGCACGCACAGACATAATATTTTTCATTAAATATTTGTATGGTTTGGCAATAAAAAAACTAACAACATGAAATATATTAAGATACTTAAAGATTACATAAAAATTGTGTAATTTTCCCAGTCAGACTGGAAAATCTAAATAGGGTTAATGTAAAAAATTAGTTAAAATATTAATTAGACTAGTAAAATAACGCATTAAAAAATATTTTAATGGGTATACTGAATTATTAAAATTAAAATCAGATTGCATGTTTTAACAACGCACAATATAATATATTGGATTCTATAAACTTTATTTAAGTATGTGCACAAAGCTTGTATATAGAATAACTCAGCTAGTAATTTTATCGTTTAATTATGAGCGTTTTACTGTGTATAAGATCTATATGAATATTTTTGGTTATCGTATCTCAAATAGTTTTTGAAATATAAAAGTAAAAATTTTAATGAATTGTCATTGTTGGGGTTACAAATGGAAAACTCAATCTCTATAGCACGAATAATAATAACGTTCGAAGTGGTATTTTCAAACGCATTAATAAAAATCATAATAATAATAATATGTTTATTAGTATTTATTACGCCGACGTGTCGTTAGGGTGGTGGTGTAGGTATATATTATATTGGATTGGCCGCCGCCGCCGCTGCCGCCCGTACGTTTCCATGTTTTCGACACCTGATTTGTTGTTATAACACCGTATGCGTGTAATTATAATATTTAAAATTAAACTTCTATGATCCAATCCATTATGCGAAATGAAAAAAACGTGTCGTAAATCAACATGACTCTTCGTTATAATGGAAGAAGACGCTCGCGATCGGGCTCGTTGTAATCTTGTGGTTTCGAAACACACCGCGACGATCATCATCTGCATATACGTAAGTATAATAATAATAATAATAATAATAATAACACAAATTAAAACACGATATGATTTCGTGGGTCCTGTGCCGTACTGCTCCTACATACTAAACGGTATTATAATAATATTACATTATAACGCGCCGTGTCCCGGGGCTCGGAAACGTATTATTGTTTCTCAATCAAATCATCAACACGTTAAATCCAATTATCGTCTATAATATAATAATATATACAGCGAGCGGTTATCCTGCGACACTTTGGCCAACTGCAGCTGCAGGCCGGTGTTATATAGGTACATTATTATATAATGTAATTCCCGCGCGGAATATCAGACGTTCAGAATGTTTAACGTTTTACGAATCAAATTTGATTGCAATTTAAAAACCATTTTCTTCAGTCATATTCGTGACGGTATAATTTAATAAAAAAACAGCTTATTATATACGTTTACAGACGCCCTCGATTTGACGTACATTCTTTAACACTTCATTATAATATTATCTATATACGTCTGAGAGAAAAAAAGGTGCTTGTTATACTGCAGAATGTGTGTACAGAGCAACAAGGCGAGTATATTGTGTAATACACGTATTTATAGGGATAACGATTTTCGGGAATATTTTTCATGAATTATATTTGCTGCAGTTGACCTATATTTAGGCATATCCTTACTGCGTTAAACCTATATACCATTTACATACGAGTATTTATGTACATTAATCATTATAAGTAGTGTACTATAATAGGCACCTACGAGTATAGATATCTACAATACAAGGCATTAGAAGGCAACCGTTCTTCAATATGTCTGAAACCAATTTGAAAAAAAAGATGTACATAGGTAGGTACTTGTGGTACCCTAGTTCTTATACTAATAAACAGTGGTTTTTCAAAAAAATTTAAAACGCACGGGTATATATTATTAAGAAATTAAGCGATACGCATAATATTAACAATGAAGTTTTTCTGAAAAGCATATTATAATATCATTTCTAAAACATTATATTCAAAGTCTTCACTTTTTAAATGGAAACCTAAATATATAGCCAATTTATTTTTGAAAGCAATGATAAACAATAAGTAGAAATTATTAAAGTGTAAATGTGTGTATTCAAATTTAAGATAAAAAATAAGAACGAAATTTATTAATAAGGGAAATTCAACAGTGTTATGCATCTCTTGTTTGATAAAGGTAACCTATATAAGAAATATAAAAATATATTGGGTGCATCTAGTCTCTAGAGGATAACAGTATTACACTTTCATACTGAAATCGTTCATAAATATCATCTAGAATCTATAGATACATTCTGGGTGCCTATATAAATACAATATTAGAACGTGAATATGCGATTTTAAACATCGCGTTTTCGTGTGTAATACGATATGTACCCGAAATAGCGCCCGAACATATTAAGGTAGGTATGCGTAGGTAGGTACACCCTATATTATATTCATAATAAATGGATACAAATATTTCAATATTACTCATATTATGTACAACTCGTTCCGGGTTAAACAGTAATATTATAAAAACTCGCCGATAAGTAGGTGTATTGTAGTGTATATTGGTATTATTTCGTTTTTCGAGAATCACACTCGTGTGGATCAAACCGAAAGATAAACACCGATCCGGACACGAACCAATCGTTTCTCACAGCTAGCGGCCTTCTATATACGTTTTACCATACACCTATAATAGTAATACTAATAATAATAATAATAATAATAATAATAATATGTAAGTATAGTCGACACGTCGCGCCGCCGCGGTCCCGCCCGCGCCGTAGTCATTATAATATTATTATTATTTTTTTATTATATACATAACATTATATCTAGTTTGGTTTATTTAATAACATACCTACTCTTTAACGCCGCTGATACCGCGCTGATTGCGTACCCAATACACCAATAATTCCTCCGATTCGGCGCAATATACCCGACCATTTAATTATTTTATATAATGTGTGTATAATTAATAATATACTCGAAGTCTAACACAATATTAATTGTAAAACAATAGTACAGTAATGGCCCTTGTCGCCGAGGATAAAGATCAATAAAAAAAAGTACATTATTACTGTAAAATAAATACTAATACGATTATAGTTATAAGTTATGTTGCAGTAACTAAACGTTTTTGCGAACGAATTGTGACACATTTATATAATATAATATTTTTTTTTATATGCGTAGTTAGTAAAACCTACACCGTCTTAACTCTACCGAATACAGTTAATTTTAACAGAGTATTATTACCATAATATTATTAGACATTATTATTGCTATAATTTGCTAGGCTTCATACCAAAACATTTTTATGCGGTTTTAGGTAACTGTTCGTGAGTGGTGGAAAAAAGTTTATTTATTCTGTTAAATTATTATAATATACATTTATATTAACGACATTTGCCAATGTTTACTGTAAATAGATACAATTATCCTATTATATAATATATTTAATAAATGTATTCGGAGATGCAACGTTCTTAGATTCTTTTATTCTTTTCCGTTTGGCATTTTTCTGTCTATACAAAGTCCTCTAACGCCTTAGAATAATGTAAAATATTATTATACCTACTGCTAAAAGTTAATGTTTGTTTTACAGTGAATACTTGTAGGTACACGTGAGATTATAATACTAATGCATCTCATACTAATTTTGGAATAAAAAAGTGTAATTTAATATATAATTATACAACTCTACATTTAATTTATATTATTTACATATTTTAATTATCTTCAGAAATTAAAAACATACCAAAAAACAGCATAAATATAAGTAAATAATTTAATAAAAAATGTAAATGTGTAAAATTGTCGATTTAATTGTCAGTTTGATTGTATACGCATCACAATAATGTTATATTGTATATAACTGTTGCCTGTTCATTGTTCTAGAATATAATGTTTTCATGTTTTAAAATATCTTTTATATGAACCAGAAATAATGACTTCATAATAGATCTGCAAATAATTAGTACGAAAAATTCGTCTACTTACATTAAGTTTCCTCAATTATACATAGTGTCCAAACATTTTTTGGATGTAAATCGATTTGGAACCTTTTCCAACTAGGTATGAACCTCCAATAAATAAATTGTTATGCTCTTCGGGACAGGAAATAAAAATAATGTTGTACAAAATAATAATTTCAAATTATTCCTCACCTTAAGTCTATGCTATGCTGTCCTATACATTGTATTTGAGCGTTTCCTACTTTCGTCCATACCTACTTGTGCATAGTTCTTGTAAGCCATAACATTAAATTTTATGGTTATATTAATTCCGATATAAAGTAATTAATATCACGAAGAGGCGTGTACTAAAAAATATTAAACAACCTGCAGAAACATAATATTTTACGAGAAGTATTTATTATTATTTTAAAGTAACATATTAATAGCGGATCTGTAAAATATGTTTGAACTAAATACAACGATGTTAATAATAATGTATACCGAGTTAGGTTCTCCGTATTTATTAACATACAATTATTAACACATCTCTTTGTAAATTATTGATTAATAAATAATGTTGAGTAATTGTGGTTAAAGTTTGCAAAATGTGTTTCTATACAAGTATCTATACAACATGATTGTATTATTTATAATAGTATTATGTTGTAAAATATTCAAATGTTAATATTGTAATAAATAATTCAAATTAAAATATTATATTGGATGAACATTATAATGTAAAATAGGTTAAATTTCTCTAGTTGAGTATATTGAACTATACGATAGATAAATTTTAATTTGCGATATCTTATGCAATAAAGATTGTAATTATAAATAATACTAAAAAAAAATTAGATTTGTTATTACTTATTATATTATTAAATTTAACTAATTAGCGTCTATTGTAATAAGGTAAACACGAACCCGGATATACTGAAAATTTCATGCGAGATTCTATTCTTATATAATTGGATTTTTTTCTGAATAAGATAATCATACAACACAATAGTGAAATGTATACAACTTAAACAATAATACGAATTAAAAAAAACTTAACAACCTGTCGAAGATATATAAGATATAATTTTGGAAAATCATATTGCTGTGACTAGGTATTTAAACCTATTATTTTTGTAAATATAATCCAGAAATTAAAGTAGGCAAGGCAATATCCAATAGATATAAGTATTTATTATCGAATTAATTATGTATACATATACTACTAAATATTATTTAACAACAATAATAATTGATATTTATGCATATAAATTTGTTATTACACGCTATTAATGTGTGTACTATAAACACTCGACGAAAGGAAAACATCGAATATTTAATCGAAATGCAAATCTCATTATTTATTCAAAGAAACGTCTACTTTAACCGTGTGTCCTGGTCTTAATTACATAATTGACGATAATATATGAAATAAGTTAAAATTTTTAATTTGGAGTATGCCACAAATTTATTGGGAAATGTTTATAATTATTTGAACCTTCATCTTTCTATATTCCCTTGAGCATAATATACAATTTAGAATGAGAATTGAAAAGGAAAAATTAAGTTAAATGACTTAAATTTATACAGTTACTTACACAACCTATAGGATATAATTAAAGCATAATTTATAATTAATGAATTACCTATTCATATCAAATTAAATTTACTTAGTAAAGTGTTAGCATGGTCATTTTAATATCGATAGCATATTTCAAAATGGCTATATAAAAGTTTAGATAATTTTTTATTTCATGTTATGAAATTATATAAAAAAAAATTGAATATATTAGTTTAACCTATATCGTATAAGATAGATACAACTTATTTAAATATAAAAAGTACAAACATTTTGGTCAGTAGTGTATATGTTAACTATTTAATTACATTCCAGTAAGAATATCATTATATAAATTACTATTTACAATCAAATTCAAACCTCAGAAATAAACTATGAACGAGAGCAATATTTTTAATAAGTTCAAGTTCAACTATATTCAAATTCAATACTATTGTACATTGCATAGGTACTTGAATTTGTAATGTAAAAATATAAATTACAATAATCTAAGATCAAAAATAAAATGTAAATTATATTAATTATTTGTATTAGGTATACCTTTTATTCTATAGGCTATAACTAATTCTTACATCAAAATATTATCATATTATTATAATATTTTCTAAAAATTCGAGACAATTCAAAGAGTTCCGGCGTCCGATCGGCATTGACTTTTGATAGACCTTTTGAGAAAACTTGGGAAATCTTTGATGGATTACTGAATGGTTTTTAGTTTTCGGTATTATCTCCCTCATAAAAATAGATAATATAGAAAGAATGTTATGTACCTTTTAGAAGTAGAGTTGGGAATATATTGGTTTTACAACGATGAGCGGTCCATGACAAATGGCGTGTGGTTAATTTAAGACTTTTAATGCATGAATATATGGTTGAGGTATATACTTGGTAGGCATTATCGTTTATTGTTATTATTGTTTAGCTACACAATATGATTCAAATATTTAAACAATATAAGATATTTTTGAATTTCTCAGCTATTTTCGAGAAAATAACTCTGAAGAAAAGTAAACAGCACTATTGCAGCCTGAAAGAATTCGAGGTAAAGATACAACAATTAAAATTAAAATTAATCTATTTTTAGATGAACTAAATTCTTATTTTGAATGAAATATTTATCTATGTTTTCAAATTTAAATATAATATCTACTCAACCAAGACCCAAATTTTGTATCTGTAAATCTGTAAATTCTCTTTTTTAATTCATAACTGTTTGTATTATTTGTTTTAATATCGATTACTGTAATATGTACACACTAACACATTATAGTATAGCTTATTAAAATATATGCTTATTATTTTTACATTAATCATTTTGTTCCCAAAATGTAACCTTGAATATTGAACGTGGAGTATTTTAATTAAAAAATAATTAAATTTAGCGAAATATGGTGTAACTTTCACTTTAAAACCTATAGAAACATTGCTAATTTATTATTTTAGTTAAGTGAGGGAAAATGAATTAAGAATTCAGTTAAACGTATTATTATATCGTTCGCATCAAATATATAATTAATAATTTTGCTATGCATGCTAAAACTTCTAATTGATTAAATTACTATTAAATATTAATATATGTGGATATATGCAATTCATAATTATTTGAAATATGTTCTAAATAATTTAAGGAGATTATAAGAAGGCCATGTCAAGGAAACTAATTTGTATATTAAAACCAGGTTAATAATTTGAATTAATTGATTGAAAATGAAAAAAAATAGTTAAAAAACAAAATTAAATACATTTTTTTTTTGCGTCTTCAAGGTGTGTATATCGTGTGCTTAATACCGAAATAGGGTTATCTACGAATTAAAAATGTACGATTTTGAATGTATCCACTTATGTGCATAATTATTATCAACTTGCAGTAAAGAGTATGAATTGCTTAATTAGTTTTATAGAAAATAATTATATGTCAACGAGAATGTAAAATATAAAAAATGAGTAAATAGATGAACCTTGTTCATAATCCGGTATATTATTCATGAACTTAATGTTTTTCAGCACTGAATCTGTAATACTTTGATTAATCGAGTACCCGAATAGATGACAATCGACACGAAATTTACAAAATATTTCATTGACATATTTAAATAGTTATTTATCTATTTTAGATTGGTATTGGTATACATAATACTTATACAGTTGTACCTAGCAAATGCATTTCAAACTTCAACAATAATATCCATGAATTATATTTTTTTTTAAAAGGACACTTTATTGGTTCTCACCTAATCCCGTTTGAATTTAATCCCTCTCAACATAGGACGACTACTCTAATGCCACATAAAACGAGGACGTTCCTATGACTCCACCACTTAAGCTCCATTTAACACAATTGCAGTTCGCAAGGCGAAACATATAAATATGTATAAACATCCTTAGATCATTTGTCTTAATTAGGAATATATAGCGAAAGTTAGAATGTCTTATTCTGTAAAAAAAAGTAGTCTCTTGCCGTGTACACCATAGCATACTATTAATTATGTTCATTTTAGGTTTATGTAGACTTTATTAAACTGTAAGACATTGACTGTATCTTTATTTACATATAATAATATAGAACATCGGACAACGTAAGGTTTTTTTTTTGGATAAAACAATTTCACTTGTGCATTTAAATTATATACATATTATAATAATAGTATGTCTTTAGCGAGGTAATATGCATCTGATATTATATAAACTATTATTAAACGAAATACATTAAACCCATTTACAAGTGTATATTATTCCCGTGAACTGATTCATCTGCTGGCTATAGACCTGTAATAATAACAGTCGTTTGAAAACAATGATAAAAAAATAATAACGTATAACAAACGAAACACCGGATCACATGGGGGCCCTGTGGCGGTGTCTCATTTATCGCCCGTTAAAGATTAAGATTATTTTCAGCAAGCACTAAACGAAACATGATGATAATAATAATAGTAATATATAGGGAGTGTCTGCTAATGATATTGGCTCTGGACGATAGATTTCGGCGCGCACAAGTGCAATAATAATCTATTAATTTAAATATCTGTTAAGGTATACACATACGAGTTTTTATTACAATGATGCGATAAAAAAAAATTACCTATACACATACACACATACATATAGTACACACACACACACACACACACACACACACACACACACACGCATACACACACACACGAACCTCACTAACATGCACACGAGTCGTTTGGCGGAAACCTGCAACGAGACAGAGAGAGATAGCATGATAAGCAGTGACGGAGAAAATTAATAAGCTCCGGAGGGAATATATTTTAATAACACGTTCGGCCGCGGTCGACCACTGACTGCAAGACCGACGCATCTATAAGACATAATCGTAAAATATCAATTTAAAATAATTACCTGGAACACGTTAAACGAAATAACTATACGGATTAAAAAAAACAAAAAAAATTATAATAATAAAAAAGAATTAAAAAAAAAAAAAAAGGATAACAACCGAAAACAACAAAATTGAAGTCTCGGGGACTGGCTGAATTTGCATATTAATTTGCTTACAAGCCGGTGCGCCGCCGTACAAACGAGCTTATGTAATACGACTATTATATATACGTCGTCGTCGTCGTCGTCTCCGGCTACTGCACCGGACCGGGTAGGTATACAGTCGCGGGTACGTGAGCGGGTACACCGATTTAGACGAGCGGCTTAACATTCCACTTGTGTTTGACCGAGCATGACGTCTAGATGAATCAAGCTGTACATACAGCTGTAATAGGGACCTTATCGCCGAGTGACGTACCGGACACCTATATAATAGCAGCTATAGTGCCCATAGTTATTATATTTTAAGCATCATAATGTATATTGTTAGTATTAAGTATGGGATGTCTTGTGCACTGCAACTGTTGCACGGATCAACAGGAACGCCAATGATGGTGAGTATTACACGATGGTCATTACTCGTTATTATTATCAGTACCTAGGTAATTGTTGGATACCAACATTTAATGTACACATATTTCCCAAATATCCCCCAAATATTTCAAATCATTAACATTTATAATTAAAGTTATTGTCTTGCAATTGATGAGAATCTTCAAAAATTGCAACTTCAAGTTGAGTTACTGCAGGTGTCTCATCATTTATGCGGTAGTGACTGAGTGGGCTGTAGCCCCCACTGATATTTCTGGGAACGTTTTTAAAACTCAAGTGTCTTATATGCATCGATATTACAATGTTTTCTTTTCTAATCTTAATATCATTTATTAAAACATGATGAGCCAAAAGTTTGCCCGGTACACAACGCCAGACTATAATATAAATACTCGGATACAATATCATATTATCATCTATACCTAATAAACATATTCAGTATAATGAACTCTATAGTAACCATCACATGTTATGCCAGTACTAGCTCTGTATTGGAATTATAAAAGCCACACATGTAGGCGGGTAAAAACTCAAAAGCCAAAAAAGGTGATGACGATTTGTGATAATGTTCGGCGCTTGGGGGTCTTGTTTCGAAGGCGGGAATGTTTGAAAGTCGACTTTGAGACTCTAGAATTCTCTCACGTCCGTGGAAATCGGTGATTGAATGGGCTGAATAGTTGAAACGGTCGAGTCTTGCGCTTTTGTATGAAAATCGAAAAGGGTAAATTTCAAAGCGGTGTTTGAGTGTCTAACAAATCAGTCACGTCAAGTGAAAATTGATTAACGTTCAACTCAGTCACTCAGGTAGTTAGGTAGGCAATCTTAACTGCAGTATGAGGAACAGTAATCTCATAATATTATGGACTGAAAAAAAAAAACAAACTAGTACACAATTGCTGTTTATTTTACTTTATATAACGTCGACCAGTTATATAGACCTTATGTATTATTATGCATGTACAAAATAAACACATTTAGGCATTTCGCATATATTCACTCTGCTGCGTAAGTTGGGTCAGTCGAGAAGGTACTTTCGATAACTATAATAATACTTATATCTTAGGTATGCATACAATCATTATTATTATTATTATTATTATTATTATTATTATTATTATCATCATCATTGTTGCCATGAAAATGATAATTCATCATATTGTGTGCAATAATCACTAGAAAATAAAAATAACGACTAACCATGTACCTGTGAGTAAATAGTTTTCGCTGCATCATAGAAGTAAAGCTAGGACAATAGTTAATAGAACACATTTTTATAAATAGGTAAGTAACTAATATTGTTTTCTGTTATTACTTTGTGCATCATTAAATTATTATAGTTTATACTGCAATATGTACAAGGTATATTATATTATAATATAAATACCTATATATAGTCATATGAATTGCAATAATTGCAAATTGTAGAACACTTATACGATTACAGTGATTCAAGTCGAGAAACAACCTTGTGCAACGAATATTATAAAAAGTACAAAAAATCGTAGAACATTTGTTGGAAAATCTGTTTGAATGCATGATTTTGTGCAATTTAATTGGTCTATTACAATGTGTAGGTAAGTAATTAAGCCGCTATATAGCCGAATAATTGAAACGCAAGTACTCAACAATAATATTGCGATATCTACGTGATTCGGAAATAACCAAAAAGATGAACTTATGAATTTATGATTGTTTTATAGACGAATAATAGGTATATTATAGGCATACGTTTAAAAAATATCATTTAATTTTTAAACGCTTTTTTTGAAATAATGGATTGGATAGGTATAGGTACTGACGCACTGTGTAATAGGTTATAGGTAATGAATTTTTTTAAATTTTTTAAATTTAGTTAAATTATCAATGTTTTCTTTTTACAAAACAATTATTACCTATCAATAACATAATAAATTGGTATCCATAGGTATATTTAAAAGATGTTTGATAAATGATCTATACATATTAGTATATTACATATATTTCAAAACGCGTGTACATGAATGTTTGAAAGATTAAATTTGAATAATTATTGAAATCTCCTCTGAATAATATGTAATTTCATTGAAGAAAAAAAAAATTAATAACAACGTATTAAAGTATTTTCAAATTGAAAATAAAATTGATAACCGCTACCTACCTGCAGCTAGTGCATACATTAAAAAAGTTATATTAATATGTGAATCAAAAATGATTAATCGAGAACAAAATTGTTTCCTAACTGTACATTATGCATATTATCATACCTATACGTATACAGCACGTGAGTGTATTTTTCACAGACAACACGGTGTGCATGTAGGTACCTATACTGCAAGCATAAAACTAACAAGTCGCGGGATATAATATTATCGCGGATAAGCCGTCAAACGAGGCGTAATGCGTCGTGATTGTTTTATGATAAATCAACCGCATATGTTATACCTGGTTATCCTGCGGGTTGACGGGCGACGGGGGCGGGGGTTGTTCGGGTATAAATCAAGTCCGAACAAATTACGCGTGTCCGTGTGATTATTCACGTGTATAGCTGCGGTGCATACTGAATTCTCAGCGGGCAGCGCGACAGACGCGTCCAGAAATTAATTGCACCGACTGGACTATTATTATTATAATGCGCGCGCACAACAAAATAATATAATAATATTCGGTATCGGACGAATCCAGTTCCCGAAAAGTAAAAATAAAAAATAAAAATAACAACCGATTACCATAATCTCACACCTGGCAAATCAAGTAAAGGTGAATTAAAGCGTATAATATACATACATACCTACCTGGCGCGTGTGTGCGTCGTACATAAAGGTATATATATATACATTTATAATATACATACGAGTTTACTGTGTTCCGACGTCCGCACCGACTAGTCCGTCTCGTTCATCGGAACTTGTGGATATTGTATATACGAGTTAAATGTTTTAAAAATGTTGTGTGCTCGAAGTTTTTGATGTGTACCAAAAACCTTCACGAACATAACATATTATAACGTCCCGAACGAATATGATTTATTCTTAATATATTATCGTATTATTTTCTTGGAATGATTTCGAGTTTATTTCTCGCGTGTGGTTTTATATTACTACGAAATGACAACTTAAAGGTGTACGATAACTCATAAGAGTGTTTGAGGAGTACTATATTGTTCAGAGCCTCCTCGACTGCTGCAGTACAGGTGGAAAAACGGAAAAAAGAAACGGCTACAATAATTGTACGTAACATAATATTACAAACTAATAGAATATTATGTAACAAAAAAAATTATACATTAATAATGTATTGTTTACGTTAAGTTCAATTAAAAAAAAAAAAAAAATACTAGTACTGATATATTACCTACCCGTAGTTATAATGTTTTTTCAGTTGTCATAAGATTTCCTAATCCTATACAAGCAATAAGCATCGTGTATTTGAGTACTTTTCAGTATTAGTGTCGGGTTTCGTTATCCGTGACTTGACGGCTCCAGTCAGTTGTGACTTGTAGACATTACCTTCCTATATATAGGTAGATATAACAGCAAATAGCGTTAGGTACCTATTATAGATCTTCTGTTCACAAAACGCACTGTAGCTTTGCCAATTAGGTTGATCAATTATATAAAGCCAAAACGTTCTCACAGACTTTCTATTGATTGGTCAGCTAATTCATTTCGACGTGTTTTCACCATTAGCTCCTAAGTCCCGGCAGTTTTTGAAATAAACACATACTGGTATAGCCAATCAAAACAATGAACAATTATTTGAAAATGCGATGCGTTGCACGTACAATCAATTTGGATTTATCGACTCGACTTACTTATTTATTTTCTCGACTAGAGGAAAACTAGAAGTCGAAAACGTATACGAACACATTAAAATAACCGAAAAGTAATTATAAAAAGTATTATTTGTGTTTTAAATTTCAAGCACAAAAAAGGTTGATCATTTGAATTTAAGTTAAATTAGATTTGTTTTGATGCCATTTGTATTGCCTGTCCGCTGATGTTTAAAAAAAAAAAATGTAATCATATTCTCTGAAGCCGCTTTATTGGGCAGAAGGAGTTTTCCAACAGTTTCAATCAATTGAAAGTTTACTGGAGACTATGTAATACTATACCTATATATAGTCTGTTTAATATTTAGAAGAAGTAATTTTTTGAGTTCTTCCATAAGTGTTTCCCTAGGTATAGAAAGAAAATGAAGAGGAAACGAATAAATTTGAACATGCGATGATCGTACAATACAAGTATAAACAACCTGTAAATTGTTATATTAGCTTCTATTTGATTTTGCAGCCTATTGTTGTTTCATTTAATTTGGAACATATTTAATTTTTAACCTATGAATTATGAGCGTCATGAGTCATAACACATGACACAGCACTAAACATTTCGATAGTATCCTGTCTAACCTTTCTAATCAGTTACCAGTATGAAAATTATAATAGACTCTACCAATTAAAATTGAATACCTTGTACTTACACCTAGGTACCAATGCTGTTGATGTCAATATTTGAAAAATTAACACTTTTTTCTAAAAATAATAACTTACAACAACTATGTAATTGTGCTATATACCTACCTATAACTGCTCGGAAATTATTTTTAAAACGGTGCTCCGCGATTTCAATCTGCAAACTAAACGTACTCATATTTTTCAGGTAATTATTTTATAATCGTTTGCGGCAGTTAAAGTCAAAGTCTGCGTCTAAATAATTATCATTATGTTTCCAAGTAATAACGTCATAATAAGTGTAGAAGAGGCTGTTTGCTAATCGATTTATGAACCGTAAATATGTGCACACCTTTCGATAATCTGTGGTCGAGAGTTAATTTTACCGCATTTCTACACGAGGTACGCACCAATATACAACCGCATCGACATCATCACGGTATAATAGTATAATATGCAATCGATCAACGAACTTTATTAGTAATAATATTGTCGGTTGTTGATTTTTTCGTCCGGTTTTTTTTTCTTTTCATGATAAATATGCCTTCCATATTATAATTCGAAAATAATGTTGTTTTAACAAGCTCGGTATTTTGACACGCCAAGTGATAAATGATAATGCCATGCACTACCTTATGCGTGTATATGGCCGCGAAAACCAAATACGTGTCGGAGAAATTTAACGTTTTTAGCTGTGGCGATAGACTAAATGGGCAGGTACCACATATGTGTGGATAAATAAATTGTTTCCGTGCAATTTATTAACTGGTGGGATGTAAATATTATATTATTCTGGACGTTCTACCATCGTCGTGTTCAAAAGTGAACGCTTGACAAGTTGTGTAACTCGACGATACATAGATTATATTAT
This sequence comes from Myzus persicae, assembly GCF_001856785.1. Taxonomy (NCBI): domain Eukaryota; kingdom Metazoa; phylum Arthropoda; class Insecta; order Hemiptera; family Aphididae; genus Myzus; species Myzus persicae. Next base: position 141,250 of record NW_019103892.1, read on the forward strand.
GAGTAGGTACGGTATATATTATAATATTATATTAGGTGCCTAATAAGTAGATAGCTTATAATATTAAGTGCCACATAGTATGACGCGATTATCGAAGAATTATTAATTATAATGTCCACTAATTAAATTGACCGTAAAGTCCTTACGATAATCATAAACGACCATACATAATATTGTTGCGTTTACAATGAATTTAATAATATATATATATTTATGATTATAGAATAATAGCCGCGTGCCAATGTGTGTAATTACGTTTTTAGAAAATAATTTTATGGCTAAGGTCTTATAGAAAACTATCGCATTAATTGAAATGTAACGTATAATTATTAATTGGCGATATAATTATCTACTTTTGAAAATTTGTACGCCTAATTTTGAGAATCTTTGCAATTGAAACTTTACTTTCTTAAATATTTATATAAAATCTATCGATTATCTATAAAGTACATCTCTTTTTTTTTCATAAAAGCCCGAAGGGAAAAAAATCTCAAACAGGATTGTTCTCCCCCCCCCCCCTATTATTCGTTCCCTGTGTTTAAGTGACGATAAAATCAATGCTGACGGCTAGTATCATTTATGACTAGGCTATTGAAAAACCTATAAGTATACGAAATAATAAGATTGTAAAATATGTTATACCTATATACTGAAGGCAGAATGAACAAGCTACTTAAAAACGTCAATATATGAAACTACGTACTTGACCCCTAAAGGTTCAGATCAGCTGACAACGAACATTTTTGAGTAACAATCATTTTCTTTAATCAGGCATATTTGCCCATAAGTAATTATCCTATAATCGAAGGTTATTTAAAAAACGATTAGAGTTATATTTTTTTTTAAACCAGTTTCTAATTATTAAATCCATTTAAAAATACATATTTAATTGAAAAACTGAAATTGTATAAAATAATATGATTATTTGTAATACATTCTATAAAGTGCTTTAAACTGTGATATTCGCTTAGTCTTTTGTGAAAATTAAATAAAAATAGCTTTCGTTTGTGTATAGGAACAACTATAATAGCCTACAGGTAAATAGTGTTAAAATTAGGTAAGTGTATAGGCATGTAAAATAAAATAAGAATTACGACATCCGTCACGAATCTTCAAGAGGACATATTTTGTAATCTAATTTAATCTGTTAACATATAATGAATTTGGGAGTTAAACAAATTAAGTTTTTCCACCGGTGGTTTTTTCACACGTTATCTTGGAATAACTAATTAAGGATAAACTGTTCTGCAGTGAAATGTCTGTAGCGTTACGACCTAACGTGCACCTGCTAATTTATGTGCAGTCAACATGATGACAGTCAATTGTTTTATTTATGTGACCACAACCTGTTGTCACATTATTTAGAGGGCAACGATAAAATATTTAAATATTACTTCTTGGACAAATTGTCTATAGAAGTTAACAATTATTATTATTGGCAACGCCGATGGACATCGAGTTTAATACAACAATGATGAGACGAATGATTTTTCTTAGGTCCTATACCTATATAGAAATATTAAAATTTTAATGTATACAATTTATCGATAGAAATTATAAAAATATTGGTTAAAATTATATTTAAACAGTTTTTGCATAAATTTAAAATAGTATTATTATGCACAGTAACTAAAAGCAAACGTAGATTATAGAAATTCTTTAAGTATAAATCAAAATACAATTTATAGACTTTTTAGGTGTATATAGTAACGTTCTTTCAAGAGTTCATTATTTTTTTCACTTTTTTGTAAGAGACCCAATACATAATGTTCAGTGCTATGGTACCACATATAATATGGACATGCGGATAATAAGAAACCGTAATTTGCAATTAAAAAAAAGTCCTTAAACTATACTTAAATTTATTGTTTATTGACTATAATCGTACAGCACACTGCTGATTAGGAACAGAAAAAACCGTTATTAAGTTTCAATTTATAACCCTAATATTAATTTATAAAATTCATAAAATAAATAAAAGTTATAAAAACAAACTATCTATGCACGTAGATACCACAAACAGGTATTTACGATCGACACGTGAATAAATTCGTACGTCTGTAGACTACGCGATATCACGTCAACCGTGCGGACGCATCATACGAGCAGAGGGTCTATTTCACGAATAAATGGAATGTCAACCGTCACCATTATGGTCGAAAAGCATATATATACCCACCGTATATTATATACCTATAAATCCCATGTACGATTCGAGAACATCGATCAACGATGCGTCCTGTTTAATACTGGAATTCCGAACCCAACGTTTGTTATTAAATGCCTGTTACACGAACATGTCATCGACGGCGCATGCGTTGTTTCGGGATCATATTGTGTATATACACAATATATTTACACCACGACGGCAGAACATGTAATGTCATTAGCTCACTCATCAATCAGCGCTCGTTCGTCGCGTACAGGGATAACACGTGTTATCGGCACACTAATGATTTCTGTGCGCACCAAAGCCTGCACCGCAAACAGACGTCTTCAGTTTTCGAAATGTATTTCATAAACCCCGAATGGGCAGCAAGTGTGCAGATCATGAATGCGCCATCGTCAGCAGCATCTCCCCGCCGTATAATACGCATAATACGTGAGCACATAGGTACTCGAAATTAGTGTGTAATTTTAAAGAGCACCTGTCGAGTTGTCTCCGGCACCACAACTCCAAGGACAAATTGCATCCCGACGGCAGTCTTTCGAGTGTATTCCGTATCATCTTGTTTAATTTCACTCCAACAACTGTATATTTATATTACATATACGCGTTTTGATTAAATATATTGTGTCGACTGTGTAAGCGGTAAAAAATTAGTCACGTCGTTGCCCAAAGCCTAGAATTATTTTCTACTTATATATGACTTAGATACCGCTCGTATATGTGTAATATACTGCTGTAATACCTAATTATGTTTTATAATTCATAAATTTTGTTTTTCTGTGTAACGCATTAATATTATAAGTTGTTCAAAATTACTTATATGATGAACCGATAATTTAATTATCCATTATTACATCATACGGTTTAATTAATAAATGATATTTTACATTAATATACATAATATACCTATAGCGTATACTTTACTATAGTTTTAATTGGTTGAAATATTTTGATTCTCATCAACTAAATAAAGTTCAGTAACTCCTCTGACCCGAGGAGTTTGACCTTTAAACTCTTGTTGATACGAATAATAATTAATAATTATTAATTTATATGAACGTTTGAATTCATAAATGTTTGGATTTTTTTTTTTTATCACACCAAATATAATAATATACAATAAGAGTATTAACAATTATGTTAGGACAATTTATTATTTTGTTTTTGTTGTAAAAATGTAGTAGACGATGACCAACTATATAGACACTGACAGCAAGTTTACACGACAGCAAGCTTACAGAGTTCCAATTCTTAAAGTACATAGATTATAATATGATGTATAAACGTTACACAATACTTTTTCTTAGCTAAAAGTATACAGTAGATACCATATGCGTGAATGAGATGTCATTAACTAACTAATCTAAAAAAACTGTTTTCTTCAAATTTGCATCCACCATGGGTGAAATATATATATAGGTTTATTTTATTGAATATTGACTATTGACATGCCCCTCACAGCCACAGTGCACAAAAAAATTACAGTTATTAACAGTTAACTTCCAAAAAATCTTGCGATACCAACATTTATTTTTGTGTTAAGTAATATAGAAGCTAAAGTTTAAAAGATAATAGTTATTGCAGCTTAGGTATACACATTTGTTTAACATTAAACGAAAAAAGTTATTCTACAAACAACATGTGTCCGGTACATATTTTAATTGCTAACAAGTTAAAAACGGTATATTTTAACTCAATGACCTGGCCAGGCTTTTGCATTAGAAGGGATGACTTGTCATAATATTTAAGCGACGCCATAATAGTGGTGCAGATGCTTTGGCCCTTGCCGGGTATAATCCGTCGTGAGTTCGGAGCTAGGGAATTCACTTATTTTTATATTAAAGCCTTAGAACACCCAACAGCTAAGATAAAAATTTGTTTTACACTTTTCTGATGGCTGACGTCATATATTATACACATACACATGTGAAATTGTGTGTTGCAAATCTAAGCAAATTTACAGGTTTATTTCATTTTGCTTATTTAGAATGTCAATTGTTATTTTTTCAAATATATTTTCATACATAATAATGCTTTTTTTAACTTACTCATCGAGCATGTCTAAAATAAGAATTGAAATTATTTGAAATTTATATAACAGCCGGTTGTAATCGAACAGCTGACCAAACTACACTTAGTTCCTAAGTAGAGGGAATCTATTTTATACTTATAGAAAAACATTCATAAATTGTAAAATTAAAAGTAAACGTAAGAGTAAAAAGTATAAAAAAAATTATAGGTATAACAAGTTAAAATATAAAAAAGTATCTATTTAGTCCTGCACATTTATGAGCCCCATTCTAGACCATATTATAATAAATTAATAAGTAATAATTATGAAACAACTATGAAACTATATAGGTATATAAACTTATATCTGTTCAACTCAACTTTCAATAAATGAAAATAAATAAATTTCAAAAATTTCCTTAAATGTTTGATGTCCTCATCATACGTCATAATGTATATTTTCATAAGAAAATTTCGTTTTAGACTACACGAAATTGATTATTTATGTTATTGGCTAATTATTTTACTCACAAAAACTCTGTAAAAAAAAATTGTAAAAATGAGATTTTTCCAATAGTGTAAAGGCGTAGTTTTATAAAATATTAGTTGCTAGGCATAGGTATACTTACAACTGAATAAAAAACGTCGTTTTCATGAAAACACTGCTGCACATTTCCACCGAGATAACGACCACCTTGCACACACGAGAAATCATAAGCCCGGTACACGTTAAATACTGTGTCGTACTGCATATAGTCTTCTCCTTAATTAAGTCTTCGCAGCTCGCTTTTCGGAGGCACCTGAGGCTTTATTATTATTGTTGTTGTATTATCGCAGCCGTACATGCGACGACCGACCGCGTCATCGCCCAGACACCGCGGCGTTATTAATGCGTTAACGCGCCTACCTCGCGCGCACCTAATGACGTATATATCATTATTACCTACATTCGTTTGCCGTCGTCTGGCTCACACAATCCTTTAGAGTCACTTTAAAATTAAAAAAAAAAAAAAAAAAACGTTACACGGTACCTTTCAATAATATAAAATAATATAATATGTATAACGTTTTACCGTTCTCTCACACACACACACACACACACACACTGTACACCCGAAACCGGTTAATTACTGTCCCTCCTCCGCACCGCCGCTCATCAAACGCCATTCGTCGGCGCGCCGTCGTTTTCGTGTTGTTTATTTTAATTACACCACTACACCATGTCCGCGTCGTCGAGTCTCGCACAGTTCAAAATATAATATCTATAGGTACGTATTCCATAATATAGGTGTGTGTGTGTGTGTGTGTGTGTGTAAGGCATTCAATTATGTATAGGTACCTACTACCTGTGCCTAGAATATTATTATAATGTATCGATGACGTTCCCTCATATTACTATTATATCGTGTGAATTCAATTATTATTAAGTGCCGATGACGGCAATTTTATTGGCGATGAATGAGTACATCGGTAGGTATACCTATGCAATATTAGTGAATTGCCATGACTTTGGACTTAACGTGATAGTATTTATTTGCTTATATGACTTTGTATCGGCGATTACTTATGATTTCGACTCCAAAAAAATCGATGGACAAAAATCGCAAGCTCCAGCGGATCATTGTATGGCAAAATACCAAAAACTGTGGTGAAGTAGTTAAAACCCCACACTAATTTATAATCTTAAGACCAGCCGTATAATAAACGTCGAAAACTTTTATCAAGATTATAAAAAACAGTTTGGAAGAAGCACTAATTTTGTTTTTAAAATGAAAAAATGATTTATGTTTTTAAGCATAATAGATGAAATTGTTACTGTAAAGTGTAAAAAAATTCTTATGTAATTATTGTGATGAATACACTAAGTATAATAAATTCAACAGTACTTTTTGAATTAAATACAATTAATAATAAATAATACATTTTTAAGCGATTAGTTGCAATTTTGGACATCACTACATGTATAGATACCTATTGCGAATAGTTCAACTATTAAATTGGTGTTAGATTCCAAATGTAGGTAATATATATATTTCTGTTATAGGAATATAATTCTAAAAGTCAAGCGCATGCTTTGTTTTTATATCAGAGGTAATTTTGAGTTTTACAAAATTAACTGTATAATATTACGAATTATGATAGATCAAATATTAGTATTTTACCAATAGAGTTGACAGCAAATGTCAGCAATTCATATCAAATCGGTTGAGGATTGTTTCTATTATTCAGATCAAACAAATATGTCTACAAGCATAATAATATTTTAACAGGTAAAGATATTATAGGTACCTCTACACTTTAAAGCATATATAAAATGGCAATTTGCTTTGTTTTTCTATTTTTTCATAACTGCAAGCAGGTACTAAATTATTGTGCTGGCAGATCGTCAGTTGCGGTTATTTTGTATTTTCGTGATATTAAACAACTATGCACAATATATTATACTTAAGTCACACATTATAAACAACATGAAAATTGAATTTATATTTTTGTATCAATTTACAACTTGGCCCGTAACTGTTTACAAAGCGATGTACGCATAAACGTCTGTGTATACATAAACAAATTATGTGTATATGGTAGTATAGGTATATACTTCAATAAAAACCATTCGTATAGTTTCTTCGATTAATAACCGTTGAAAAGTGTACTTACATTATATTCGATCAATATTTTAGAAAAGCGTACTTAAACATAAGCACATAATACTACTTTGATCAAAAATAAGTTTATATCTATACAATAACTACAGTGGTTATATAATATAAATTCGGACGACGATGATGATATATAAAAGCCATTATAATTGCGATACGTTATAATATATTATACGCGTGCAGCACCCCAAAAACGTGCGTCTATTACTATTATATGGACTATATGTATATATATTTCCACGTCGTCCTCCTCACCCACCACCCATCACCCATCGGCAACGACGACGACGACGACGACTTATAATAATAATAAATTTATTAGTATCGGCTTAATATATCGACTGATATAGTATTGTCGAAACAAGGCACGTCCACACTGGCGGTTTCGGCGCGCCGGTCGCCAGGAGAGAAAAGTGTTGGAAATGGGCGGCCGTTTGTCGTGACCAAACCGTGTGCCGATAAATCAAATTTTGTTATTAATAACAGCGTTTATATAAATATATATTATTACCAGTGCGCGTGCTTGTGCTCGATGGGTCAGGTACACGTTCTTCGAATAAATTGTGCATTATATACTGCTCTGGTAGTAATGATAAGGATTTTATTATTATATCCGCGTAACTCTTTATAATATCATACGTATAACAATATATAGGTTATGGCCAAGAGGTGTTATTTAGATGAACATTTAATAACTGCAGTCAGAGAACCTCTGGTAGTCGTAACACGTTGTAAAACTGCAGACGTCAACGTTAAAACTAAATTATATTTAAACGATAAATTAAAATCAATACCTATATAAGAAACGATATTGCATATTTTGTATGGGTAGATTTTTTTTTTTGTTTTGGTACATATCTACATATCGCTTATTGAATATATCCTTGCGACGAGTACCTGCCTATTATAAGAAGAATAAGTAAATTTAATATTCTCGTTAATACTAATAGCTTAGGACGCTTAGGCATACCTATATATGGTAATCTTTATAATTTCTATGCGAGGTTTACTCTTTAAAATAATTATATTTCTAAAGTATGTTACGTTATACAATGTCTATACTTGATAATTTATATAGGTACACTATAATAGTTATAATGCTTAATGTTTTGTTTTTTAAAATAATATGTTATTAGGTATAATCTGTATTCACACCTCATCAAACTCATCAAATAATAAATTAGTTTTACTAGGATAATGACTATATTTTATTACGACACAAACAAGTGTAAAAAATTAAAACGGTATAGTTTTGAGTAATGTAGGTAGGTACTTCGATTGGAATCTCAAAAACGAAAAAGCCTCATTATACTCACCGGTTGGTTGTCGTGAGAAACATATGGAACCGTAGCAAACGTTTTGTTTTTCACACAGTCATTTGTCCTCTACTATTATAATATGTGACACTCTACCGGACAAGTAAATTACACGGTAAATGTTTTAAAACTAATATACCTACGCATTAGTGTAAAACCAACAGAACCGTAAAAAACTACTATCTTCGTTAGGGTACAACGTGAAATTTAATACCTAACTAATAATATAAACATCTCATGATCAGAGAGACTTAAACGATCGAGTGTAAGGTTAACGAGTTAATATATATCAACTGGTAGGTATACACAAGAATATTGTAAATACTAGTAGGTAAAACATACAAGTTACATCCTAACAATATTGAAAATAACAATAAATAATACAATTAATTATCCACACAAATTGGACACAATCGAGTAAACATGCGAAGTATATTTTCATTTAAAATAATATCTTTTTTTCATAATATTATGTTTAATTAGAATCATTTTAATATTACACTTCAGCAGTAAGTATGTAGGTGTATAAGTAGTACATTGTAAACGTAATATTATTATACACTACTGTTTTAAAATTCCATTCCATTTTAAATAGTTATTACAATTATGGAAAACACGAAAATAGCTACCGGCTTGAATTAAGGTAGGTATACCTATACTGTCTATTCTTTACGTGTACATACCTATATACAAGTAAATGATACACTCTTTGAAAACAATTCTACAGGTACATGTGATGTGCCAATAATGCATAAATTATATTTTGGACCGTGTTTTGCGTCGTCGGTCCGAATTATTATCCACAACATAGAACATGTGGAAAATAATTATCCACTAATTATTACAACTACATAAAAGGAATATTTAATTATATTCTACTTAATACCGGTCTAAAATAAATTACACAGCATATTATGCATATTCAAATATAAGTGTGTATGTACATATAATGGGTATATAATATATAGAAACATGGAAGTTATTATTAGGTACCATAGGTAGATTTATGGGAAACACCGCACAGATTTACCCCTTAAACAAACAACACATTAACGTTGTGAAATTTGTACAATAACTATACCGTCTAAAATGTTGTTTAGTTTAAATATTTTTCAGTCCGTCGGTTTGAAATACACAAAAAAATAACAATATTTAGTAATCATTCGTTCGAAGTTCAACACTTCTACATAATAATATTACTTTGTGTAGGCGTATATAAATTACAATTATTTCTTACATTCATCACAGTGCCTATCAGTGTATAACAAAAGAAAATCGATTTCTCATTAGAATTTTTAATAATAAAATAGAAAGCCTTTATAGTACGTATAGAACGATTTGATAGGTAATTATGCTGCATGCTTACCGTCGCAATTTATTTATTATACACATATTCAATGAAAACTAAAATTGTATGTAGAAATAGAAACTCTTTTCTATACCTTACAATAATATACTATATTATACAGTGTGACCATGGAAAATTCAATGAATATAATATTTGTAAGATACCGTATAACAGTTAAATTAATTTAATAGTAAAATGGCAGATAAAAATATGTGCGAGAAACTATTTTATTCGTGTCGATGCATTAACACAACACATTATACACAAATTTGTATGTATATCGAGTAATTCAGATTAATTAAGCCATTAAAATTTAATGCACAATCGTACGAAATGTGTATACAAATACAAAATATATGTCGTCTATATATCGACTATAATAATCGCTGTGCAACAACGAACAGTAATAGCTTTTAGAAACATAAATCGCACGAGTTATTTCATTTTTATTCTGGTGCCCGCAACAGAGTATCTATATACATAATAACACAATACGATTATAGAGGATAATTTACTGCGGCCGAGAGAGAACGAAGGATGGAATTTAAAGCGAAGTAAATCAAAATTCACTTAATTTAAAAATGGTTATATAGTAGACAAACAGACGCATTTAAGTTGTGCGAGATTATCGTAAATCAAATTTAAAGAAACATTAACTACAAGCCAAACTGCTGTATTTAAGACACTAAACGTGAAAATAAAAATATATAGATTTAACTTTCTGTCAGTATATGCAGTAAACGGAATTTTATGAGTATACGATATACGTATATTATAGTGTGCAGTAATATAATATGAAGACATTATATTATATTAATGTCATTTATATACATACACTTACCTATATACATATATAATATTACACATCGCCGATAATGAAATATTGAAATTGTATGTTAAATGTACATTCGTAAGCACCTCAAGCACGAAACACATTAAGTTATATACCTATACGTATATTGGCTATTTAAAAATATAATGTATAACTGAATATTATACATATATATATATATATATATAGCATATGTTGTTGTTGCCGAATAAAATAATTTTCAAATCGTCGAATCTTCTAAAATCTAATGTGACATAACAATTAATACATCGAAACGATTATTCATTGAACACGAGAAATAAATAGGGTGAGTGAAAATAGTGACAATAACTGAGCTTTTAAATAGTGATAACTCATGTATAGACATTCATAAATCTTGAGTATTATCATACCATGGAAATTCGCCGCTGATAGCTAGAATACAGTATTGTAGCGGTTGTTGTGTTTGAATTTGAACTGACCAAATAGTATACATAATTATTTATGTTTTTCACTATAATGTATTTATTTTGTTTTACTCGCGTCTTGTTAATTATTATAGGTTATTACAGCCATTTATTAATACCATTATCTTAAATGTACATATTTTTAATTTCGTTTAATTTTCAAAAATAATGGATTGTTAAAATATGTAATAATTTGTACCTACGCATTAATATTACTCGAATAATTATGATCATTTCACATTTATTAATATAATAACAATTGTTATATGTACCTATACCTACCTAATAGACCCAGTTTTATTAAAAAATGTTGGACACGTTTACTACCGATGTTTATAGAGTAAGTACTTATATACAATTATACTTATAAATGTACAATATGTTAATACAAAAATGACAGCAAATAAATGGCTGTATACTATATAGATATACGTATATATATATTGATAATTGTTTTTTTATTTTTTAACCCACCCTAAAAGTCAGTCATCGCGCACACATGGGTGGTGGCAGATACAATAAAACTATATTGTTTTTCGAGGAAATTGTAGCACTGTAACAGCATCACACATGGCACCTACTCAAAAAAAAAATATTAATCTTTAAAAAGGCGAAATCAAACTATAAAAGGTTATTTCGGTTTTATCGGGAATCGCTGACGGAGTGGCGAGAAAACAGCTGACGACGATTGTTTTTTTCAAATCTGACAGACGAAAAATATATCGTTCTCATCCGGTTAGGTCGACGGCAGTTGTTGTATAGATAGGTGACTTTACTGGAATTTGAGCAAACAGAAAATTGCCATTTTAAACCGGATATCAGCGAATTCGTTTAGATTTGGTGACCGGTGAGTATGTATAAACAGTATATATATATATTTTTTTTACTTACATAAAGACTTCAATTACAAAGATTATTAGCCTATAATTACAAAAAGTTAAAGTTTTACAATATAGAAGTTGACATTATCTTATTATTAGAGGAATACAATGAAAAACATTATAATATTTACAGTTTTTTATCTAAATCTATTTTATTGAAAAATTTAAAAATGTTGTCGGAGTTGTGTTGACTGAGGGCTTCTTCGATTGACCTTGAATTATTGAGAAGAAAACGTGCGGTTGAGAATTTGGGGCAGTCCATAATGATGTGTACCATTGTGATGGGAGTTCTACATGTGTCACACAAGAGGGGGGGGGATTCTTTGGATATCAAGTATGAGTGTGTGATATGGGAATGGCCAATTCCGGATCTGTTTATTATTATTTGTTCCCGTCTAGATGCGTTCTCTGTTGTATAGATAGGCGACTTTACTGGAATTCGAGCAAACAGAAAATTGCCATTTTAAACCGGATATCAGTGAATTCGTTTAGATTTTGTGACCGGTGAGTATGTATAAACAGTATATTATTTTATTGAGTTTTCTCATTCTATAAATTGGTCACCAATGCCATCAATGTGTACAATTAATACATCTAAACAAGTGTTTGACAGACGTTTGTATATGATGTATGTATATACGTTACGGTGTTATATAGATATAGTTGTATCATAATATATATACATATGAGACAAATACATCATTAGTTGCGATCATATTACGTCGTATTTTTTTTTAAAAAAACGTCAATTGCTGTTTGTATTTATATACCTAATTGTACATATTGGTGTAGAATATTATTATGTGGTTAGGTCGACGAATTGCGAGTCCGCCATAACTGCGATCATCATCGTGACAGCCAAATGTCATATCAAAAGAGGTAATAGGTGTAATATATTATATTGCACTTAGTTTGCGTTTTGTCAGACAGGAATGTAACTTTTTTTTGCAAAATTTAAACTCGAAATTCGTTTATGATGTTTAAATATAGGTTCAACTGTGTAATGATTTGATCGATCGTTGTACGCAATTATATCGTTACACGCTGACGAAACACTATAAGCTGAATATATGTACTGAAATTGTCCAAATGCAAGTGCTTGGTGGTGTGCGGGACCGCGGGGATGGGGGGGGGGGGGTGTATATGCGGTGTGATGTATTTAAATCACAATTTATGTTTTTCGTTGTCACTTTTTATTTTGTATTTCTTTACACCATGTATAACCACCGTCCCCGGACGGACTGACAAAAATGAATTGTATACGGAACGATGATTTCTTTTTTTTTAACTACGCCCAGTCAATTGGAAAGAAAACAGTATAAGCAACTAGTTGAATAGTTGAAATAAATGATGTTGGAGCGTATTTTTTATGTATGGCTCATCCACGAGAAATTAAATATTGTTTCATTTTGAGAAAACACATTATTGTAAAGGATAGTGTAAAAAGATATATCCCGGGTTGTCTGGTTTCATAAGCAATCACTACCTAAACTTTAAATCAATTTAAAATGAGCTTAATGGTCACTTAAAAATGATTTATGTATGGTGCGACTAACGTTGGTTCATTCAATTTTAAAAAGTAAATCATTAAATCAATAATTTTGCAACGCGGCATTGGTATAAGTATTACGGGTACCTATATCATATGCGACTATATTAAAACCAGATTGACCCTCAACCTTCTACCGAAAATATTGTCCACTGTATATTATATACGATAATTTATTTGTTTTGCAATCGAAGTGTTGATCACAGTATCAGCCGTCAGTAAATCCACTAAAAATTGTTCCAATAAGATAATTTATCTTAAATAATAAATATATGGTTTGGGTGTTTGGTTAAGCGATTTATTTTTATTTTGAATACTGTTTATTACCGCGGACTGCGTCGAACCATTAGCGGTATACCTATAAAATTGTGTTATTATACGCACCTCACAGAAGATGACTTGACGCGCTAAGCTCAAACCAAAAGCAAAACCCTCATATTCAGAAGCCACAGCGAACACTCCACCACCCGAATAACCTCTGAAAAATCGTCACCAATTTCCTTAACGAGTTAAAATTAGTCCTAAACCCCCTCTTAGCTGCTCTAACATGCCTAATAAACAAAATCTCACTCCTCAGTATTAAATCGACACAATCATCTTATATCTTCCGACCATTCATACCATATTTGATGTATAACTTCTCAATTGTATATTAATAAACTTGTAATAACATGTAATACGTTGACACGTTTTAAGAATAAAATAAATGAAAAAAAAAAAAAATGTTATTATAATCATGAGATAAACTTGGAACTCGATGATGGGTATAGTAACTAATAAGTAATAATATAGCGCCGGTAAAAAAACGTCACTTAGCGGTGCTTATTGTGTACGAGTCGAACGACATCCGACGAATATCAAATAATACTTATAATATTATCAATATTATAAAGATTTATGCGATTTATGCGCTTATGACAAAATAATGAATGTACCGTACAATTATTGAAACTATGCATAATGTGTGTACAATTATAATACTATACACATACACGACACAGGTAATATTATAATAATATGTAATAACAACTCGTCATAACAGCTATTTTTATATGCTCGTCTACCGTGCCGCCGACGGTTAATTTCCCGTCGCCGCCGCCGCCACTCGAGGCGTCTCCACTTCTTCGCTTCATCTTCTTATTTTTCGTCACTCTTTCTCTCCCTCTCCCTCTCTCTCTCTCTCTCTCTCACGTGCCCGTCAAACGACTCTCCGATCTTTTGTTAGACGTTATTAAATTACACGTACAATTTACTCCCCCGCGTAACGGGCCCCGACGATTGTGTTGTGTTTGTTTCCTTTACCCCGCCCCGTATCGTTAGGTACCCATGCCTGCACGACACATAGGTGTTTATTGTACGAGACAGGACCGCACCGCCAGGGTTGCCCAAAATATATAACTGATAAGTCATCACTAGCGTAGAGGACTTGTAGCTCTACAAAACCACTAAATATGTATGCACTTGTACAGGAGACATTTTTTACTAGCGATTAATTTAAAAATATAAATATCTTAAAAAATGACTAAAATAAGAATACTTAACAATTATTAGGTACCTTCACAATTGAATTATATGTCGTACCGTGGCCATGTAAATAAAAAAAGTCGGTTAGGTTAGATAAATTTCTATTTGAAATTGAAATTTCCGTTTTTATTAATATATTATATTTAGTGCATGCATTGATTATACAAAACCAATATGGCTTTATATAATCAATGGTACAAACTATGAAATACAAAATTTTATTGTTTAGTAAAATATTTGTTATTATGAATTATGATAATTGTGAGTAAAATAAAAAAAATTTAAGTTTAAAATTAAATAATTAGATATTTATGAACATATATTTTATTTTATTTACTACACTTACCTATAGTTACTTTTTTAACAACAAAATAATCTAAGTAAATATTAAATATTTTTAGTTTTCTACATAATCTATATAAAGACTGATTAAGACGCAATGTATTAGTTTTAATATAATTACTTAGGACCGATTGAATACATTTTTTATAACTCAGACTAGGTCAAAGTTTCTCGAAATAATACGTTTATACTTTTGAAAAACAATCATCAATTTATTGAAAATTCCTAAGCTTATAATTTCACAATTTATTTTTATTTAGCTATGTATTTTTTCAAATATATCTATAATAGGTACCATGTTATTGGCCATTGCCAAAGTTTTAGATACTCATTAAAAACAAATGTATTTTGTATTTGAATACAATTTTGAAAGTATTGTGCCGAAATTCTCCTGATTTAGTCTTACACTCTTATTACTTTGTAAGATATCTGAGTGTGTAAACCTATCGATATTTCTTGAAAACAATTTTTTTTTTAAATAATTTTGCACAAATTATAATTATTAACGGCATGTCGGTTTACATCCTTTATATTAATCATATTAGCTAAAGGTATATGTTATTGTAAGTTATGAACAAAAAATATATATATAAATCGATGCATTTTGTATTTATTTATAATAATCATTGCAATTTATTCTAAAATACAGCAGCTTTTGGCCGACGATCACTTCAGGAATCCGGAAAAATCTTTGGGAAGAAACTCTGGTGTGAAATTAGGAGATGTCCATTTCCACCTTACAGACATACTGCATGCGACAACAAGAGGATATACAGACCAGGACTGTCGGACCAGAACGCCGAACCTGCAGGGGGGTTCTCGTTGGGCTGCAACGACGACGGTGCAGTGAACTACAATGTACGACCGACTTCGGTTCAGCCAGCAGTACCCTCCCGACGAAGCAAGAGGATGTACGGTGCTCGACGGCGATGGATATGGCATGCAGCAGCCACTGCAGGAGCAGGATCAGGAGCAGCTATTGAGGACGAGTCTGAAGACTTTGCCGAAGGGCCACAACCGCCGGTAATGTTGCCCGCGTTCTCAAATTCGTTGTGTAGATATGGGCAATCCGCTGCCGGGCGGTGTGGACTAGAAAGCTTGAGTGCACACCGAGGTGTGCCCTGTGCGTCGGACACGGAGGTGGTAACTGTAGGAGGAACTTTGGACTTGACGGCGAGACTGGTAGAAAGGTAATAAAGCTTGGTGATGGCGGTTCTAAGAAGATCGACATGGATTCAAGAAATCAGCTGGCGAGCTGCATATTGTTCGGTAGTAGAAACTTCCGGTTTAATCGTACGCTAAAATTATGAAACAAAATTAACAATTTGGATTTTTTCACGATCCTTCGACATTGTTATATATTATGGTCAATAATGAGTTGTAACATAACTCTTAGTTCATAATAATATATACTTATAACTTACTTATTTTGGTATTCAATATTGGTTTATTATACTATTGAAATTTGACGATATAGCTTGTCGCACTTCTTAATGAACTGCCACGTCCCTTATTGCTTTTTACCCACTTCAGTTTCACCGTCACTTCCGTGAGATCCTCTTTGATCAAGTCACCATCTCCGGCTCCGACACGCACTCGGGCACAAGCACCTCGATCTGCAGTTTGGCTTTCTCGTCCGTTTTGCCCGGCCGCTTGCCCAACCACAGAACGAACACGAGCGGGTAGCATTTGAATTACCTACTTAACAACATGCTTATTCGGATGGTCCTTCGGCGGTGGCTGATCTTCAAACTCGTCCTGCCGATCCTGCATGATCCTTTCCCCGCGTTTGCGGCTGCTGCTAGTGCCACTGCATACCATATTTTATATTCATCGTCGTCGAGCTCATCCTCCAGCACATCCTCCAGCTCCGCCGACTGATCCGCATTACTGCAGTTCACTGCGTCAAACCGTCGTCGCAAAGGCTCAACGAGAAAGTGGCCCGGTCACCGCAAAGGTCCACGTCAACCCCGACATCGGTCAAATGGCATCCCGGTCCGACAGTCCGCCGCTAGTGCTCTCGTTGTCTTTCTTGCAGTATGTCTCTTTAAGTGCCACTCAAGTCCAATGGAATGGACTTTCCCCGGTGATCTACAACACGACCAGCGTTTCTCCTTAAGTTTGTTCGATTTTTATTTGATCGTGGTTGGTGCAAACAATTAGTTTTAAGAACTTCAATGTGAATAAACAAATTTCGTTGATATGGTCCAAGATATTAAGTTTATATTATTTCGTTTTTAGCATTCAAACAAAAATGTTATGAATTCAATTACAGCCAGATGCATAAATTGATGCAGTGTTTTTATACCATATTAATGTTACACCTATATCATATAAATTATTAGTTTTAACGAAAATCTGCAGAAAATTAATACAACGATGAACTCTGGATATATATTATGGACGTGATCTCAACTCAAGGATCTAAAAAAATTATTCTCTACAATCACATAATATTAAACGAAAATGAATAAACAAATAAAAAAGTGGGTAAGTATGGATGTCGCTCTGCTGTAAAGTAGATTACAAGTGGATCATTGTAATAAATGGTGTTAAATTTGAATTCAATGATATAAAATCATTGAATACGAAAAACGATTCTGAGCGAAGACGATCTGTAAGACAGCCTGTAATATTACTTAGTAATTTAGTATATTTTTATGATATTATTGTGATTAAAGTAATTGATTTTACTACTTATAGTATTAGTGCATACTACAGTGGGTTAAATTAATTTTTGGCAAAAAAATTATATTTCAAAAGTCATCGTGTGTATGAAATATAATAATATACACTAAGCGTTTCAAGTAGGTACCCACGAATATTATTTTTAAATTACAACCAAATAACCTAAATCATTATTGTTGGTTATTTAATAATGTGTAATTTCTTCCAAATTTAAACACAAAATAACTATAAACAAAAACTGTGCTTGTATATATTTTAGATTTTGCGGTTACAGAATTAACTACTTGTGTGCAACTTTTTTTAAAATTATTGATCCTTATTAGCTGTACAACTTGAATATTTTATAAATAATTAACTACGAATTTTTTACATTTTCAATTTGATAAATTTTGTCAAAATTTGAACTTTAAATGCTTACAAAACAAAATCGTACCTATGTAATTTAATATTTTGCAACTGATATTGTGACAAGATATTAAGATTATTGTAATGTATTTTCAAGCTTTTTGACTCTACAAATACAATTTTGACATTTGTAAAAAAGAAAATAAAAAAATTGAAAATTGATTAGACTAGCTTTGTCTTAGTACATAAAACGTTTTTGTTTCTCACTCTGCTATTTTCGTGATTTAGTAGAACAAACGTGCAAATGCTACAAATCCTCTGCCTAAATCATCACCCAACATTCCTATAATATCATAATATTCTTTTGATACTTATTATATTTATTTAGACTGGTAGTCAGTATAGGTACATCATAATATCTGTGTAGATGGTCACGATAACTTCAAGACAGTAATATATTATACGACTATATAGGTACAATTGTATTTATTCTTCACGCTCTATATAATATTATGCACGTATAGTTATCGGTGATATATCTAAGATCTAACAGTAAACACGCTCGTTACCTCGAAAAGTATTAACGTTTTTGAAAATATAATTCTTACATAGAGTCTGGGTCGGCACGATTTTCGATCGTTACTATCTTTAAGTTTTTACTTTTTCGAATCACAGCACACATTTTTGATTTCACATCCCGAAGTAGGACATATTCTGTGAAAAGTTTAGATGAGTACGGCGATATGTCAGAACAAGAATTACACCTCACAAAATGTTGGTCCAGGTCCACTATAAGTATATGATACTCCGTTCGTATTAGGTAAGTTATATCTTCGAACAAAATAATTATTATCAGTTATCACCGGCTGTATCTGCACTGTGGCTGGAAAGCGGAAGCTATAATATTATGTAATTAGTTAATTTACCGATGGTCAGTATAATCTCTCGTAACCAGACGTAGGTAACGATCAATTTATTGATACGATAATATCATTTAATTAATATTGAACTATAATATTGTTTCAATGTATTTTAATTTGTAACTATCACTTTTCGCGCAAGGCGTTTGAACTTCGGTCCAAATTCTAAAGTATTGCGAGTTCTTAGATCCTCTGCAGATGTAAGTAATTGTATTGCTTTTATCGGTGATTCGTAGAGGATAATTTATTGAAGACGGTCCTCCGCCTCCATAACTTGTTTTTTTTTTTTTTTTAAGCGATTACATAAAAATCGCAATTTCAGCGAGTGGAAAACGTGCTGCTTATATTTTATTGCAATGGATAAATGGCCAAATTGGATTTTTATCTATTAATAAGTCATCACATTATTTTGCGGAACAGATTAACTATAATACACACTATATCGGGGCTTTATTTTTAATTTTAATTTTAATTTTCTACTCGTACAATTATTATCGGGGTGAATTGCATGCGATAAAATATATATGATGTATAGGTACATTGATGACGCCTCTGTGTATTTCAAGTTGAAATTTTGCGAATTCTATGAGGGCATCGCCGGAACCCTAACCCTTTACTATGTTTACATTACCGTTGTCGCGAACAGGCGTATTCCCGCTGCAACAGTACACGCACTTACAATTCACGACGCCACTATTATACAGATAGCAGGTATATGCATCATATTGTTTGTTATTCAGCACTTTCTCGCGCAGGTACCAAACATATTAAACCATACGTATACAGGTATATATACCTACATATGTGTATATACGTATAATAGGCATATATGGTATATAACGCGCTCGGTGAAATAGTATATTATTAATCATAACGAAATACACGTCAAAACGATTTCGTCGTCCACAATAGCCGCCCGTACAGAGTATAATAGATTATAATTTTTCACTGAGCAAAACCAATTACGTGTATTTTATATTCCTATATATATACGTATATAATAGTAATATCGTTAAAATAATAATATGTAAAAGAAGGCAGGTAGGTGTCTAACCGACGGAGTGATGGGGGGGGGGGGGACATAATATATCTCGGCTCTTATGTATTATTCTATACGTCTATTATTGTTCCGACAGTATGCAACATAACAATATTATAATATAATATAATATGTAGGTACCTATACGCTTAAACAGCCGAGCTTATATTTTCATTAAGTGCGTTTGGCTTTTGGCATATTTTTTGCATTTATATAGCTCTGAACGGAAAAAATACCGCTGAGCGTTGGGCGGGGGGTGCATCGAATCAAAGACGTCCGCACTTCTAAAAAATATTATCCCAGGGGCGGATCCAGATATTTATCGGGGGCGAGGGGGGATTAAAGTGTACCCAACAGATACTATTCATACTTAATAACATACTTTTTAATATCACCATTGTTTTGAGTGGTGGGCACGTTATTATCGTTGTAACGATACGTAGCGCTGCATATAACTATATAGTATTTCTCCCAAGTCACAATGTAATAAATGTTAGTACAATAAGCTCAAGGGGGGGGGAGGGGTATTTACCGTTGTATTCGCCACCGTGTAGTCCTCAAAACAGTCTCTGTGACGAGCAGTAAAAACAACGGCCGGTAGTTACAGTCAATAAATATTATTACAGTGAATGCTTTTATTTCGGATTATCGCAGGGTGCAGGGTGGGTATGGAATAGGCATATAAATAGGACTCTGAAAAGTGCTGGCGACGACTGCACGTGATATTATACCATTATTATACGACCAACGGGATTTTCATACGAAATACTTACAGTTCGTCTGCACTGACGAGTGTGAGGAAAATTCGCCAAGTGCCATTTGAACGGCGACTCGCACCTATGTCGGCGATGACCTGCTCCTGTCGTGCAGAGAAATTCGTGCACTGGGTACTCGTATATTATTATTGCTATACATATTTCTATTACTCATATTCATATATGTATATGTATATATAGAAACCTCTCCAGGTCGATTTACATATTATTTTCGGAATAAAGTCATTTTCCGGCTCACTGCAGTTTGTTTTAGTAGGTAATAATATGTAGTCGGCCGGGCTACTCATTTCCCTTCATCATACGGAATGCCGAAAACAAAATCTTTACGTTGGACGAATCATATTAAGTACCTATAAAAATATTTTACACGTCCGACAAGTTTGTTATTCGATTACAAATATTTGAAGACTATTTTATTTTTCAATAATAATTAGAACATTGTGTAACACGAGTTGTTTGTTGTAAAACCGAAGAATGATGGTGATTTCAGAACAGGTTTGACTACTGAAATTGATTCGAATATTTTAATTAAAAAAAAAAAAAAAAAACGCACGGAGATTTATAATGTGTTTGAAACAAACGTTCGATATATACGTATAGTATCTGTTTTGCGAGTGATTATTATTATTATTATTATAATCCACTCGATTTTTCAAATTAAAACTACTTCTAATAAATCAATTTGAATAAGTATGATTAATTAATATCCCAATAGGTTAATTTTGTTGTTTTCACACGTTATAAAAACACATAACATATAAAGAAATCCGTTTATCGTTTGTCGAGCAACAGTTATATGTTAAAGGGCGATTATTATATTGGTGCAAAATAATAAATATTATATTAATATTATTAGTTTTTGCAATAATCGTCTTACAAGGTTAGGTTAGATTAGGGGTTAGGGGTTATACAAGCGAAGAAACAAAAAACAAAACCAATTGTTCAGTGGAAAAACAATATGATATTATAATATTATACCTACCCCAAATAGCTCAATCTATTATCGTATTCTGCTGGTTTTCAAAACGGCCAATATAAAACAATATCACATTGTTGGAATGCAACTCACCGCAAACGAAAACATTATGATATCATCCCACCATTGTTTTGGGTACGGTGCTCACCGATGGAAATATGTGTATTAAATTACAATTTGTAATTCCACACACCGGCAGGGCGCCATCCGTCATTACCTCGTGAGTTATGATCAGCTCCGACGACCAAAATATAAATGCCGAATCATCACGAATGGCTAATGATTTTCACCTGTATGCGACGCGTATACCTGCGCCTGCATACGATATTGCGTCGTGAGAAGAGGTCTCCGGAGAAAATTTCTCCCTCAGATGTCTCCGTTTTTCTTCCCATCTGATTTAATTTGCACTTAACAATAACGCGGCGGTGGCGTGCACAGTTCGGGAAAATTGTAAGGTACTGCCGCAACAATATAATATAGACGATATACATATATATATATATATATAGGTAATATGATATTTTAATTAAAATATTATTAATGACTATTGAACGGTTTGAGTTGTACCTTTTTGGTCGAGCACATACTTGAAATTGCTCAAAGATTCATCACCGTCGACCCGGAAAGATTAAACACGATTATTGAGCCCTATACTTAAACAATATGCTCAACGTTGTCATAATTTATTTAATGATGAAAAGTCCGCAAGTCAAACTTGATCAGTTTGCGGAAAACAATTTTCATTATATTTTTTATGATAGGATAAGTACAAACAAGGATATAAGAAAGTCACTATATTGATCAGTCGCAGTAACTGATGTAGTAATCCGACGGAGTCGTTTTCCTATGATATAGGTAATAAACTAATAAACATCGCCGCAGTATATTGCTCTGATAATATTATGGAGTCGGCACCAATGGAAGCAACGCCCAGAGTAGCAGCAATTCTGAAACCTCGAAAATGACATATTTATAATCGATCGCCGATTCCAAGAATATTGAGACGACCAAATTTTAATTATAACGATGTATATATATATATATATTTATAAATATATCATACAGCCAATATTTAAAACAATAATACTTTAACTTCATTCCTGTTCACAGTTCGTAGAATTAGCTAATATCTACGAATAAGAGTGAAAACGTTTCTACAACAACGACTCCTTCGATCCACCTCCAAGTCTCTACACCGTGTATATGCAAGAGCAGATTCTCCACAAATACGATCCTCTTTCCCCCATAGAAATAGAATTGGTCTTACCATCATATACCGTCATCACTTAGTTTGGTCGTCGGGCCTGGTCCTCAACATCGCCGTCACTCTAAGTTCATTTCCCGGTTGTACTGTAATCTCGTATCAACGTAACTATATAATGCACCTTGGGCAAAGACTTTCCGCCCTGTCAACAGATTTCTAACGATTTCAGTAAACTTTTACTAACCGCAAAAACACGTGTGTTATTTTTGAACTCCGCTAACACATATTTACTTTCATAAATTCTGCTCGACAACGTCAATAACTCATTTTTATTAACGTTAGTCAGAGATCACTATACATGAACTGATTGCAAAAGTTAAAGGATACCATTATACCTTTTTAAACACATTTTAGTATATTCCTATGCTAATAGGTACTCAATTAGACGTTTATTGGATTTGTATTTTTTATTCAGTTGGCTTAACATCTGTATTATGCATATAATATTGTTATGATAATAACATATATTATATTATTATTATTCTTTCGCTTCTATAGTTTCTTTTTTTTTTTTAATTATTATTATTACGTTATTACACACTAATTATGCCAGGTGCAGTACCTATATAGGTATACATAATAATATATGATAGGTGTAATTTAGGAAGAATAATTGACGCGGTCTTATTGAGAAATCAAGTTCACCTCAGCTCGTCTTCGTCCGAATAATAACGTTACAAGAAACGAATCAACCTAACGGCTGCAGCCCCCCTCGCCCCCCCCCCCCCCCCCCCCCCCCCCCCCCCCTAGCACTACGGAGATATACTATAATATGTAATGCATGCATACCTATACGATACATACGTTGCGCCGAACACGAGATAAATTTAATTGGGTTTTTATGCACAAAAAATATCGACACGCGATAAATGAGAGACGATTTTGATAATACCATAGGTGCGAATGGTGCAATAACAACATCGTTCACGCGTTTCGTGCGTTTTTCCGTCGGAAAGTCTGTCGGATAGCTAATATTGTAATATCGCATTGTTTTTAATATCATTGATTTTATGACAAATTTTATAGTATTTTATTACGTTGTAAAATCAATGTCGATACACTCGCAGACACGTCGTGGTCCATATTCCATAGCCACGGAACTTTATACTCGGCCATTCGAGACTTGGCCAGATGAGTCCGCGGAAATAGGCAGATATATTCGCTGCAAAGGTTTGACATGCGTTATTATTTCAAAAGTGCCCGGGATAGGTAGTACTCGATGATATTATTATATATTATTTAACAATACTGCTTAAAATGGTTGCTCGCTTATGATATTTCGATTGTGGGCCGTTGAACGAACTGAAAAAAAACGTATTGTATCGTCTCCTCTCGAACACTGCTTATACTATATGCTGCAAGACGAAAACTGGAAAAACTATAGTTTCCATCTCGTAATCGTTTTTCGAACCCCCGACGATTTAGAATATGCTCACGGGCTATGACTCAAGAGCTATTTATAAGTTTGGTGGCGACAACATTTTGGGACGAGATTGTATTTTCCTACATTTTTTAAATGTTTGATTTTGTTAGACGCTCATCGTTTATCGACGGTTATTTATCGCGATGGTATTTTTTGTCTATGGTATAAGCTACCAAACTTGAGTGAGTGAGAATAGAGTATGATGAAACTACTAGTTTAATAATTATGTGTATTTAATGTTTAGATGAGCGGAGTAGTGGGCAAACGATTTACCTCCAATGCTGAATGTGAGATACTCCACTCCGCGTCTCCGCTCATAAAATCGTTAAATGCTTTCACACCCTCCCCTTTTCGGCCCAACCAAAAAGTCTAATAATTAGGTACTTGGAAAATAATGTTTCAATATATTATTATATTTTTAATAATTGTCTATTACATTATATTTAATAATTATTGATACAAATTGTATATATTTTATTATTATAGTCATTTGTGTTTTCTACGCATTATATATATAACTTGTTTTTAATAACCACGTATTATAATTTGTAACCCTATAAAGTATACACTAAACTTTTAACTTTGGTTGACAAGTAAAGGGTACGATTTTGGTCTAAAACCGACAACCCCGATAAGTGTATTATAGCATTTTTCGACGAAAACGCTCGAACCACACTAACTCTGAAATTAATTTGATGAACAATAATTGTTTTGTCTTACAGGCGTGCGTGTGTACTGCAGTTAGGCGCATAATTTTCGTCTCGGGCCGTATTGTCCTCTCAAATCCGCTCGCGCCAACGAGATTATCGATAAATAATAATATACTATTTGCAGGTAATTGATTAACCGCACACTGCGCACATTACGCGCATATCATTATTACGATACGAACACGTTGTTCAATATCATTAAACGAAAGCCACGGAGTGTCGGAAACGATCGGAGAGAAAAAAAAAATGAAAAAAAAATCACCGGCACGTACTCAGCTCGACTGTTGGCCGCTGCAGCGATGGAATGCGCGTTGTAATTAAATACTCCACGGGCAACCCGTCATCGCTCGCACACACATGATGTACACTGACGGCGGCGAGTTGTCGAAAACGGATAGAAACACCGAAGCTTCTACGCACATATTGTACTGCGACGACGACGACGACGACGACGACGATAATAATAATAATAATGATAATAATAATAATAATAATAATGATAAATAGTAACGATTAAAACCGATAATAATGTGTACCTATACTTGGCCGGTCGTGGCCTCGATTCGGCGCAGCAGATCTCGTGCAGCAATCTTTGGTCGGTCGACGATTCAAGCCGTTTGTCGGTCGTCGGGGGCGCATGTAAACTCCGCCGCAAACGCCTTTTTTTTTAACTCCGTCGGGGAAAAACAACAGGTGAAATTGCGTCCGTGTAAACTCCGCCGGTGGAGAAAATCGAGTCACAGTATGAAATTGAAAAGCGACAGGTATTATTATATAATATTATGTATACGTTATCATAACATCCCGAATAGTGTGTACAAAAATTAATAAAAAACAATAACCGTCAGAACAGACCGTCCAAATCGTCATAATCGTAACGACCGTGGCAACCCGGGTATAACGATATTGTGTTGTGTCATAATATGTGACCAGCTGTCAACTGAAACGAAGAGACACAAATCTGTAGACATTCAGACTTCTCCGATTTACGTATGACCATACGTTCTCTAACACCATCATTTTTGGGATTTTTGAGCCTCTTCAGTCGAGACATTGTATATTATTGAGTCGTACACAAGCACTGCCGGAGTTTCCATACATCCGTTGCGGGAAAGAAAATAAATACGACGTAGTTTATTACCATTAGACCACTTTTCATTACATTTTCGTCTGATCGGTATGTTCTGGCGGAGCTGACGATCGTCAACCGTCGGGTTCGTTCGGCGGGCGGCGGATTTTCAATAACGCGCCACTGTCGATACAACAATATAATAATATTGTAGTTTTGTGTTGTACTTGCGGTAGAAATTTTACACGGCCAACGCTTACGCGCCGATCGTCGGTCGATTTTGCGATGTATTAACGTCATCAGCAGCTGTGATGTCTGATATCATTCCAACGAGTTCAAGGAGTGTGTACCTGTGTGTGTGTGTGTGTGTGTGTGTGTGTGTAAAGTTATGATTATTATAATACGGTCTATTGTTTGCCAGGAACCTGGTCCGACAATTTAGGAACCCGTTGAAATCGCTTTGACTTAATACGATATTATGTTATATATTGCACAGGGCCCTATATTTGGGGGGGGGGCGGAATATGTACCCTTATTTTGAAAGAATCCATTTTCGTGCAGTTCAGTAGTTGTACCTGCGGGTAAAATATCATCATGTTCTTCGAGGCGTTCCGCGTCAAGTCTCGTATTTTATATTTATCGCCTAAATATGATAACATATATAAAATATGGGTTAAAACAATTTTGGTTATTTCTGTTTAGATTTTTTCCGTAATCTACAAAGACAATAAGTGAAATTACTAGAAAAAAAATTGGCCCGTTTAAGGCGAACAATTATTACAACACGAGATGTGGGTATGGTAAATAGGCGCAATAGTATTTATAAAAGGGAATTTATGAGCTTTTTAAGTGTGTTTAATTAAAAATGATCTCTTATTGACACGTTAGGTTATCGCTCCTCCTGCATTACCTACCTAGTGGTCGTTATGCGGCTGACGAGTATATTATTATAATATACTTTACACTACCGTGTTTGGACACCACTGATTTGGACGCGACCGGTCGTCGTGTATCGTTACAACAAAAACAACAACCAACAACAACAACAACAATAAGCAAGTATAATAATAATAATATTATAAACGCATATACACGAGAGAACGAGACGGTGGGCCGGGTTGGTTGGGTGGGCAGGAGAGGTGTTGAATATTACGAGGTGTTGGGTGCCTGTCAAACGTACAACACACTTAATGTCTTCACACCGGCGGCGGCGGCGGCGGCGGCCGAGACTAATTGTAAAAGATGTCTTCATCGTCGCCGTAGCACCGCGCGGAAAACGTACAAACACACACACGCACACACGCACACACACAGATGTCAGAATAAAGTGGCTTTACACGTTATGTTGTTATTATATTATTATTATTATTATTATTATTATTATTATATACGAACCTCTCCTTCTCCTTCTGCTGTACAGTACACCTGTGCGAGCGAGTCGTTATACTCATGCCGAACGTGCACGTATATATGTGTGTGTGTGTGTGTGTGTGTGTGTGTGTATAAGTGCAGGTTGATCGTCTGCCGTACAATATAATAATATAATATACGGAGCGTTATTCTCGCGTTTTTTTTTTCGACTTTCCGTCGGAAACGATATAATTATTATTAAATTATTATCGCATTGAGGCGGTCCTCCTCCGGTGTGTACCTGTACACATGCCTGCAGTATTGTGTGCGGCGGTAACGAAAAGGAGAAAAAAAAACGTTTTTATGCATCCATAAAAAAAAAAAAAAATGAAATAATAATAAATGATAATAATTCAACTTTATTTTTTATTATTATGATTATTATTTCGTTTTATAATACAATCGTATACGTAATAATATATAATAAAAACCTTAACGTAAAAACGCGTTTATACAAGTCATTCCGGAATAAGGGATCGATGCACGTATAATGTATAGGTGTATACACGAGAGTACGAAAACGGTAGCGATCAAAAACGATAAGTTTTATTTTTTCTCTCTTCCCGTTCGTCCCTCTTTCGCTGCAGTCCGTGCACCGCGCGACAACGGTGGTGGGGAGGGGGAAGGGAAGGTCTTGTCTACGGAAACAATAAGAAATATCTCTATACATAATATTATATATAATAGCATAATATAATAATACAATATCATAAAATACGTTTGTTCGGACTTGTACACAAAACTATATAGTATAATATAAACTGTATAATGATATATATTATAATTATGTATACACTTATTGCACTCGCGTGTTTAAATTTACAGATATGCCAACGTTCGATGGTTAACAAAAAAAAAAAAAAAAATTACATGGGTATACATATTTTTGTCGACTGTGTATATAATAATGTAATAATCGCTATCATAAACGTGTCTTAACTAAACATTACTTACAAATTCACAATAATAATAATAATAATATAATATATACGACAATTATTATCATATTATATATACAATGTGTTAACTTACAACATATATATATATATATATGTATATTATTGACTAGATTCTTGTCATACTTACTAATGGGCTGTTTATAACGGACGGGGGTTAATATAGATCTGTACAGAGAACAGTAAATAAAAAATATGACGTATTACAACATAATTTAATGTGTGATATTAATCCACACGGGTTCTAACGTATTTTCGCATTTCGTCGTCGTCGATACAGGTACCTTACGGACGGAGTTCCCTGATCGCTGTCATCAAATCGCAGGCAGGTGGTACACGAATATATAATGATTTATCATTTATTGTAGGTATAACAAATAATAATAATAATAATAAAGTGATTGACAAAAATCGCGAACCTGTCGTCGGGTCGAATCTCCGTGGCACTTATTTGTACGATACGACAGTATTACACCTACCTACGGCGTAATAATATATGAAGTACAAGAACGATTCAAACTCGAATGAAAATTTTCGAAAATAATAAAAACATATAAACAAAAATTGAACATGGTAACGTATGTATTATACACATTATATTTTATGTACGACGATCTATTGTTCGCCTGCAGCCGAGTGTTATTATACATAATATAGTTTGTTATGCGATGTACACAGCTGCTGCTGCAGTCTCCAGGATAAAAATCAAATAATTTAAAGAGAAAAAAAACGTAATTTTAAGGATAAATTGTTATGTAATATGATAGGTCATTGATCTGAGATAAAATTGAATATCTAAAAACGTTTACAGTCGAGTCTCAATGACTCGAATTTCTTACTAGCCCCCTGTGGGGTTTTCAAGTTGTGTTTTAGGGAGGTGTATGTAACTCGAAAAATATACAAGTCAAAACATTATGTTTATTGCCTTTGAGATTCGAGTTATCGGGACTCGACTGTATTATTCCATAATATTATTACGTCATTATTATAGGAACCTGCGTTGATTTGACGATGACGACGAACACGTTTATGCCAACCGACGGTGGGAATGTGTGAGGTACGTGGTAGGGAGTTCACACTTTGTTGTTGTTGTTGTTGTTGTTGTTGTTGTTATTGTTGTTGTTGATGTTGTTGTTGTTGATGTTGTTGACGTGAGCGGCGGTGATGCTGAACGGCCGATTGCCGCCGGCCAACAGGGATTCGATACTGAACGGGTTCAGACGACGGGCCTTGTCCGCGGTGGCCGTCGACGAAGTGGTCAGGTTCAGCAGCGGCGGCGGCGGCGACGAATCCCCGTCCGCGTTCGGTGGCCGCCTGTACAGGCGCCCGCCGCCGAATTCCTCGTCCGAACTACAGCTCTCGTTGCCCCGGCAAGCGGCGGCCACTGCGGCCACCGCCGCCGCCGCGGCCGCAGCGGCGCGCGCGTACGGCGGCAGTCCCTCGTCCTCGTCCTCGTCCAAATCGTCATCGTCGTCGTCGTCGTCGAACGTCGTACTGGCGCTCCGCCTGTGGTGCAACATCCTGTGGTGGTGTTGGTGTTGGTGGTGATGGTGCAGCAGGTGGTCCTCTTCGCCGACCACGTCGATCTCCTCGTCGCGGCTCGTCTGTCCGCTGCAACAGCTCGACGAGTCGTGGAAAGACAGATCCATGCCGGCGTTCGACGATCCACCGATTCCATCCATTCCACCGCCGACGACTCCGCAATCCATGTGACCGTGTTTTTTGGCCGCGTCTGTACGAACAAACAAATGTCAACCGTTAAAACTACAAATTCCACTTATTGATGCGTTACGATTCTTACATCGCCACCACATATTATTACGATTTTTGGTTTTTTTTTTTATATCACTTTATAATAATATCATTAATAGGTACGCGATTGCCCCACAAATCTAATGTCGGAGATTCCCATTTGTATGATGATATTATACACAACATAATATTACTATGTACTTGGTCCGATACAAGCAAACTGTCACGATGTAAGTGTTGGGTAAACTATAAGAAAGTAATTCGATGGAAAAGAAAAATCGTCGCAATTAGATTTACCGTGTTATTGTACATCATCGTGAGACGACGATTTTTCCAAACACAAATCGTGATTGAAAAAAACACTCGATTTAATGAAAATATATATATCTGCTATCTTTTGTATATTTTTTCAATGTAAAATTGTGTGTTAACATATTCGATTTTAACTTCGTTATGTTCTATACAAGCAACGGTAGGTACCTATACACACATAAGAGAAAATCGAACATACCAAATATAATATACCGACGCAAACGGTCGTAACTATTTCTATGCGCATAGAACAACATAACTAATACACTCGAGCTGGATATATGTTCCTCGGTTCGCCTCAACGTCATTATAACATATTATTATATTTTATATCATCTATAGAACCGGACAATTCCATTGGATACTGGGCATGGCGCACACTTTTAAAGAGCATTTAACGAGGTCGTTTTGATTGGTTTTTCGTTTGGAACGAGTAACGCACTACGCGCGCCGCCGTAGAGTGGCATATACGTGTGCCATGAGAACATATTTTCCAATAACCGTATCGAAACACATAATAATATTGTACCGGAATATAATGTGCGGTATTCGTAGACGGCATAATATTGTCGACTCGAAGAATTCAAGATGTGTGTATCAGACATCGAAACGGTCAAATTGTTTTTTTTTTTTTTTTTTCATCCGATCGATTCAAATACTGCATTAAAATAATTATACGCCGATGCAGGACGACCAAATGTCTTACATTGTACAACGACATGTATGATATTTAGGAGATATATATTTGCTGTATAAGAAATAAATTCTATTATACGGCGTATAGGTACTCGCATATAGGCTCCATACGTATGTTTCGGACATAGTAAATATTGTGCGTATGGGTTATAATTGTCTACAGATTGCATAACGTTAATTACAAGAAAAATTATGTGTAAAATATATAATGGCTGTTTAAAAACGTACTACTTACAAGACATTGGATACGGCGAAATCGCTGTCGGCCATAATATATATATATATATATAGTACCTACCCATTATTGTGCCTACACATCGCGGTCGGGATATATTGCAATTTATTTTATACTGAAAACACCACTTACTGTTGGCTTGCTGAGACTCCCATTCCTTGCGCAGAGTGTCCAAGTCAACGTGCACCCCTTTGGCAGCCAACTTCCTCTGTTGTCGTTCCAAGCTCTTGAGCAACTTTTTCTGCCGCCGTTCGCGCTCCTTGCGCCGTAACTCGTCCGCGGGTATCGGCTCTCCGGAACAAGTCACCGGATGTGCGTTGTGCGCCGGTCGACCCGGTCCCTTTTTGGTGTGTTCCTTTTTCCGCCATTTCGCTCGTCGGTTTTGAAACCATACCTGTGAAAGGAAATTCGTTGTTTTTTTATAGGTAAGTATACATATACGCTCTTGCGCTGTTGCAGTTATACTATATAACAGTGAGGTGTGTTGTATATTATATTATCTGCCATTGCTCCTTATTCCCTGATAAACTTTCGTGTCTTTCCTGCACGGCCGACCCACTCCATTGCTCCATTTTACATTCCCAAACGCTCTACCAATTACAGTCACAATAATCCAATTTACCGATTGATGCACCTATAGCCAACACCCACCCCTAATTTCTTTTGTAATCTGGTTACCTAGTTCCTACTCACTTCTAATGAACTCGTCATTATTTGTAAATACCGACTACTGTACTTTGGGCCAATCCCGTTTTTCATTAATAAATAAATGTAGTATAAAGAACTATTCAGTGATGCAGCCGAGGACAAATAGAACGAATGAAAATAAATAAATAAACAACCAACAATTATAATTGACCCTACTGCAAAATGGTGAGAAAACAGATTAGGACCCAATCAGTACCTATGTCGGTACATACAGGCAACAATTCAGATAATAAAAGCAAGAAATTCCATGCCATTCTATCATAGTAGATTTATATATTGGCCGACAAGTGCTCTTCTTATCAATTCAGTATAATATTGTATACTGATGAAAAGCGCCCCATAACAAATCGCCTTTAAATTCCATAATAATTCGATAAACATAGATATTTTAAGAAAGCATAGGCACTACGCGTGTGTTCATAAATATAGGTATATACGCCCGCACTAAAGTTTATCGTCTATTTCTCGCCTACGGCATTCGCGGTCCCGAAACCAGAGCGTATTACACCCCAGGGACGTGTTCTGACTGTATGCTCCGGACTGCAACATGGTGGCGTAGATTATTTAACCATACACGGAACCGTTTGTATATGCGCTTTCCACCCCTCGCGATAAAAAAAAAAAACGGCTAACAAAAACCAACCCCCAGCCGGCTGAAACAAGCATCGGGAATGAGGTTCTAAATCAAAATATTGAGCGAGAAAGGGTGGATGCTCCAGGGAACTTATATACGAAAGATAAAAAAAAAAATGCGAATTCCTCGCCCGGGTACAATAACTCTGCGCGGGCGTATAAATATATAATATAATATACTTACAGCCACTCTGGACTCCTTGAGGTCCAACCGCAGGGCTAAAGCCTCCCTCATGAACACGTCGGGGTAGTGGCTGGCCAAAAAAGCCCGTTCCAGCTCTTCCAGCTGCCACGTGTTGAAATTTGTTCTGGACCTTCGCCGTTTGTTGGCCAGGTCTTCCGGACTGCCCGCTGCGCTGTCTCCGTCAGCCCCGCCTACATAAACGTTATCGTAAGTTAGAGTAAACAATTCAAAAACAAATTCATTTATATTTTTATAAATGAACAACTTGATGATAAAAAATATTTTCAACTCTGGGGGTTTTTTTTAATTAAATGTAGCCACATTTAAATTGCCTATAGTCGTGCATTTTACAACACTCGCAATTATATGTAAGGTGCATTGGTGCGGTATTTTTCACATCCGCATATACATGTCACTTGGTACGCGTATGGTATGCACTATATGTATATATATAGGTGTTTCATGTTTATGTTACATACAATTATATATATTTATTATATTTCGTTAAATTTCTGTCTATTTTATAACTAACAATTCATGCATGATACGTTTCGCATGGGCAGTCGAATACATATTTTACATTGAATATTATTTTTGATGATTGAAAATTACAAATTATACGTATAAGTATAGGTACTGACGCCGTCCGGTAGATATGAAAACCATCATATTACGATTCGCTATACTGATTTCTCAAAAAATGTGCTCATCGGTTGTACCTATGTATAGTACCTATATGCAGGTGACAATTAAATTTATTCATGGCACATTGTCATATAATCACATATTGTAAGGAATACATTTTGAAAAATATCGATAATATAATTCTAGAGACAATTATTTATACATATTATAACCTATGCGTATTATACATTTTATGTGCAGCTTGCGCAAGTATATAATATAGTTTGTAGGTGTTTTAAAATAATACTTCAAACCCTCGGGGTTTACATTATTAGAGAATATTTTTTTCACATTCCGGGTGATTTGAACTATTTCGGAAACAGATTTACGCCACAAGGGAACGGTTGTATTTTCGATTACCGAAAAGTTGAAAATTGGCTTTTCCGGAGCCGGGGTAAAAAGTTTGATACACCGCAGGGCGTTAAAAACACACTTTCAAAGTTCTCGAATTGAAACATAAGTTTACAACAGGCGTATTGTTTACGAACCGAAAAACTGTAGATAAAAACTAATATATAATATATCTATATTTTCCCCCTTTGCTGATCAATAGTACCAACGGGAACCAGTGCTGTGTAGTATATATATTATATTATGCAAGCCCGGGGGAAGAAAACCGCATATCGAGTTAAAACAATTTCGCAATCGCGTCATAAATCATGTCCCCGCGACATATGGCAATATTGGCCTGTACAAGAGAGAAAACCGTTTCCACGAGGATTTTTATCTCGCAGCGTGCATGCACTTCAGACGGTCGTAAATCATACGAGAATATGGAAAAACATAAAGACGAGACTAGATAATAGAATCGGGAGCGTGGAAGCAGTTTTCTGGCGGTCTGAGAGGTGGCGGCGAGTGGGGCAAAATTAATTTTCGCCAAAACGGAGAGCCAGCTAGTCCAAGAGGGGTCCTGGAGAGGAAAAAAATATTTGTATAATAACCGAACCATAACCGAACGAATTGTTTTCATGTTACCCCGGTTACCATAACGTTGCAGAGACCGCCATTATGGCGACAGCGAAATTGCGTTAACTTTTATGAATCGCAGCTGAATCTGCCTCGAGCACGTACGCGGCGATTTTCGCTTCCAGAATAAATCTCAAATAATGTAATTGAAAACTGGTCCGTTGACATACTTGACTTAAAAACTTGTGTTACCGCTCTTACACAGTATATATATATACTAATAACACTAATCATAAAGTCCTAATAACATTTTGAACGCGGTACAGTTGGTACGGAATAAAAATATAAAATCGTTCAAGAAAATGCAATTATTTATGGCTGTATATACGCGTGAATCGGTTGTGAAAAATTTGAAATATTTGAATTGAAAAAAAATTCAAAGTATTTCAGCGCAGAAGAAAAATATTGATATCGGGAAAATACGTATATACCTATATAATTGTTTTACAAACATAACATATATATGCTGTTGTAGAGTGTATATAAGTGCCGACCGAGTATATACTTCACCAAGTAGGTATATACGTCATGTTATACGTCATACACTGTTCAGTTGAGTCAACCGAGTTGACCAATGAAACGTCTCGTCTTAAGTGGAAACAAATAATGACGACGACGACGTGTATGAGTATGGGTGTACGAGGCAGCTGTCACACGTCACATTATATTTATTTATTATTTTTTTTTTCCCCGACAGGAGAGGGACGCGGGGGGACGTGTTTCGGGTGGACCGTGTCAAACGGATAACAATTCGTTAAAATTGAATTAACTCGTCCGCCGACGACGGAGACGGAGACTCTCACGATAGGCGCTCCGACGAACCTTTCTCCACTGCCGCCGAAATGGCATCTCTAAAACGAGTGATGTCGTGTATATATAACACACACACACACACACACACACATACATTATTATTATTATTATTATTATTATTATTATTATTATGTTGTGAGACGCGTTATATGTAGGCGACAATGACGATATTATGACAATGGTAATAGAAATAATGGCGACAATAATGGTGATAAAAAAAAAACCCAACAAACAAGACCGAAGGCGACCGATAGGGAAAAAAAAACAAAAAAAAAAAAAAACGGTTTCACGATGTGCGAAACACACGTCGTCGGGCCGCGCGCCGACACAAAAATCTAGGACGTTGGATTTTTATTATCATAGGTGGTGTACATAACATTATATTATTATTATTATTATTATATACTGACGACGGCGGCACAATAACGCGTCTGAGTATCATAACTATCGTTACCTATATATATTATTATATTATATTAGCGGGAAGTCGTAGCGCCGCGAACGGTCTGTACAACTATATATATATATATACAGGTCGGTAGGATGGCAATAATAATAAGGCGCCATCCTCGTCAGACGTGCGCAATCGGCTCGACGTGTGGAGAATTTGAAATTTGGTAATTGTATATGTACCATATATATGTGTATAGGTACTATGTTTGGGGTTTTGACGGTATATAATACGATAGGCACAATATATTGTTCATACATTATATAAACGCTAAACAGTTACCTATATTTTGCACCTTTACTATATTTATAATATTGCGGTATTAAACATTTTAAAACGATTTCGTATTTTGTTATTAATTATTACCTATACCTTTTATAATACTATGCCTTGCCTATATATGCTTCAATTATAGCTTTATAGTACCGCCTATATTTACAGTAAAGGATTTATTAAAAAAAAAAAAAAGAAATATTGACACGATATATATGACCGTTGCGTGTTCCTGGGTACCTATTCGCACATGCGCACAAGTTCAAAAGTTTTTCCTAAACGAGACCATCGCACAGTGCCGGGTAAAGTGCATAGCGGTTTTCGTTGTGGTAAAACACAGCCATTATTACACGTTAAACGGATCGTCTTGGCTATCATCCGGCCGGTACGTCGTGCGATATTCTCTGCGAGTTGGAGCTCGTAATAAATTTCGGATTCCGTACAGCCTTCGCGAGCGTCGATGTTTGGCAACTTTGCCAACATTTATATACACACATATATATATATATATATTTATACGTATACGGGCCACTGGCGGGGGATAGATAAAGTTAGTTCACGGGCTTCCATTACGCCGAGGAGGTTTTTGATTAAACAAAGTTCATTTGATAGATGACGATGGCAAACGGGTATATATATATATATTATATGACACTGCACGAGTCCAATTAAATGTGAACCTTGACGACATACCTACATCGCTGAAGATCGGCTTTTATGTGCTCAAAATGCTAAATCCACTGCGGAATTACCTTAGAAATTAACACGAACGGCCACGAGTACTATACATATTATAACGTATATGGTACACGAGCTTTTCATTTTCATCCGTAAAGTAAACTGTTCGTGAAAAATGTACAAAAAACCACATTTCAATAATTCTTATAAAACACAATATTACACATCTTCGCGTCTCCAGTGAATAATTATTGAAGAATATCGAGGCACGTTCATATGGGTACATATTGCAAATGGTGAATTTTCGAAATAAATTGGTTAGTTCGATAATTTTACTCTAGGCGTTAGATACGGGGGTGTGTGCAATATTTCATTATTTTATTTTTATTGGGTACGCCCGTTGTAGTTATGTAGGTATACAATAATGTAGAGGAAACAGGTTGTTGTAAACTCCCAAAATATAACTGTCCCGAAGTACATAAACCGGTAGCGATATTATTATTTAAACACGAATATCTTTTATTTTATTGTCGATAAAATTCACGTGTCATTTTTATTCAGACAAATCTATTTCCACTGTTTTATTTATGAATAAAAATTAACATGTGTATAATAAACATTCTAACAAAATAAAAATACGCATTGCCCACAGATTATACAGTAAATACTAAATACACATTATACCCGCGTATATTATTATTAGGTACTGTAAGTGTTTTACTAAGATATATAATGCATAACAATTACTGCAATGTTACAAGCACGCAACCGTGCGAAGCGTTTTTGCGTGAAAACAAACTTTCTGAACGGGTATAATATTTTGTATAATGGCCTCTTTTAAAAATAATAATAATAAAACAGTAGTTAGTGTTGCTATAGTTAGTACGTATATTATATAGGTGTGCGTTAGGTTAGGTTCTACTGCAGCAAGCTCCGGTTGAACGCCGTCACGGACATTTTATTAAACGACAAATGATAAATTTAAAACATTTAAAATTATCAGCTATGTGTCGAAATTCAGTAAACCAATATAACATTTAATAATATACCCATATCATATATTATTGTCTGTATATAGTTTTCTACTACAAGCTCGCGGCAACGGTAGACCGTATTGAACGCGAATATTGATTCGAAGAAAAGTTAATTGAAAGCTTTTTTTTTTTTGACGTAAAGGTACTATAATGTCGATTAATGGGTTTCGATTTTTATACCGTCTTATACTTGAAATTATAGTAATATTATTTTAAATTCGATTCTCGAAGAATGACTATATTATGACGTGTACCTTTATATGCTTGTTTTGAATGTTAATTATTTCGTTAACGGAAGTCTCCGCCGTCGCCATATGGTCAAGTAAGTATATTATATACACGTATAGGTAGGCATATGCGGCACGCAGGTAATCGTCCCTTATAATATATATATATTTATATAGAGGCGTTTAGTAAAATTTAAAAATATGATTAATTTCTACGCGTTTGTCGCTGTACAGATAATAATTGTTAGCTCCCCGCCGGAACGCGTACATTATTTACTTTACGTAAAAAAATGTGTTCCAGATGCCTAACGACAACGTCTTCGTCGTTTCGTATTATAATAACAACACGAATAATTGAGTGTATCGACGGTATCTAACCAACGGATATACACGCGTATCTATACAATATATTGACTCCCATCGGCCACCTGTGACTTACGCCAGCTCCGTCCACTTTGTGTATCGGTATGGAAAATAATATTATGTATAAAATATATAGCAATGTTAATATAACGATCGGTAGTATTATACACGGGGATGACGGAACGGCGGGGTTAAGAGGGACAGAGAAGAGGGAGCGTGATTTGAATTGTAATTTCCTGTAAACAAACCACCGCCGCCGCCGCCGTCGCCACCGAGTCCTAATTCATTTTAATAACGATGTATATATATATATATGTATGTGCAGTACTGCAGTAGTGGCGGACATGACGGGAACAAGGCAAGGGGGGAGGGTGAAGAGTTTTATGATTACAACCCAATTACAAAACACAACTTAATATTATACTAGTAATAACCAACAGAGGGTGGAAAAAATTGCCACCGCTTTCTACACGTTTATATTATATAGGTATCGCAGTGATCGGTTAAAATGTATTTTACACTTAAAATTTAATTTCGCCGAACAGCTGTTCGGCTGTTTTTCGAAAAGTCGAAAATAGCATACACCAAAATGCTGTAGTCTTATTTATTAACATTTTCATTCCTATTTGTATTATTCTTTTATAAATTGCATTTAAAAAACAACGTGCCGTTTTAGTTTCGTACAATATTTAAGATGTACTTTAAGACTGTGCTGTTATTGGATTTAGCGTATACAACAATATTTGAAATAAACGTCATTAAATTATAGTAACTTCATAGCTATGTTGCCTGATTTAAACGAGTGATTGTATAATAGTGCCCCTCGAAATCACATTATATCATAAATAATTCGAATCATATTATTATAATTGTAATAAGATATCTTAAATTGCTGTCTGTTTCCGCATGTTTTATTTAGTATAGCTTTTATTTCTATAATGCAGTTTGAATTCAAACATTGTTTGCCCTGGTCCGTGTTACAACCTATATCCCAAAAAGCAAATTAGGCCCTAACTAGGTTATCATAAATGTTTTGAATAAACAATGTTTAATTAAGATGCGTTTCGGGCAGTGTCTGCGGAAAGTAAATCATATTTTTTTATCTATTAAGTAAATGATGTTTGATTATTACATAAAATATTAATGTTTAGGTCACAATACATCTAGGTACGTATTGTTATATCGTATTAAGGTTTGAATAATTATAATTTAATAAATAACGAATATAAGACTAAATTACTTAATTATTATATAATGAGTTTGAAATATTTATTTTTCATTAATTTTATAATATATCTGTATACACACAATATTCTGTATTATATTATTATATATAGATTATGGTGATAATATATTGTGAAATTAATCAACGTATACAAAACTACTGTACATAGACAGCCGTAGAGAATATGTTATCGCATCTATAATAGTATAACATACCTACAAGCTATCATTCTTAAAATAATATAAAAAAAAAACAATTCAGCTCACCCGTTACAATAACAGTTTGCAGAATTATAATTCAATTATTTATATGATACAGAACGTATATCATTATAACAAGTCTTGAGAAAACGTA
Organism: Myzus persicae; assembly: GCF_001856785.1. Classification (NCBI taxonomy): domain Eukaryota; kingdom Metazoa; phylum Arthropoda; class Insecta; order Hemiptera; family Aphididae; genus Myzus; species Myzus persicae. Next base: position 181,489 of record NW_019103892.1, read on the forward strand.
CCATGAAATTGTTAGTTTTTTAATTGTGACCTGTGAGTCCCTTAGGGCTGTAATCGAAATAATGAAATCAAATACTAAGTACATATATACCGCGACAAACTTGTGTATAGTGAGCATATAATATATTATATGTGTAATGTGTATCTATATAAAGTGCACAAGATGTATAATTAATTTTAAAATTGTAACTACATCGTAAACAAAGCGTGTAATAGATATTATTATATTATATTATACGGATATATAGATTTGTGAGGGCCACGGGGGTCGAGTCCAATCGGACAAAACTTTAAACGATTTCGATCACAATGGGCGATCATAAAACCATATTGTAAAATAGCATTATACAGTACGTATTACATCAAAAACTTTTTGATCCAATTCTAAGTCTACCCGAGACTCTGTCCGGTATCTATATTGCACCATAATAAGGAGTAGCAATCATTTAAAAATACCGACACACGGTTAATTTATCGAATCGTGTTTTGTTATTAATTATTATTAGCGTTATTATTATTGCGTTTGAAAATTATTATAAAACACGAATCGAATAACCTTTGTATTGATAAATATTTTCGTTATTTAATTACATGTTAATCAATTAGGCCAGCTTCAATAATATAAATACACCTATGTATATTATAATATGTAATGCAGGTACTGTACCGCGCCACCGCAAAATCGATAAGCTGCGTGTATAGAGGTATATAAGTATATATTATTATTATTATAATAATCTCTGTGTATAATGCTATGATATAATTAATATACTTATGTTTTAATTGAAACGAACCGATCAGCTGGTAAACACAAAGAAAAAAATTATTTAATAAAGGTGTGTTTGTTTCTTATTAAAAAAAAAATAATAATACAAGCTAAATAGCCTACATGTATTCAAACTCGGGCGTACACTTTGCGACCTTTGATCTCCGTTCTACGAACTTCTTCTGATGAAAGTTGCCGCAGATAAAATAAAATAAAAGCCGTTTCTTTACTGCCTGGCTTAATCTAATTGCGACTAATTAGCAGCGAGTTTTCAATTTCCTAATGGGTCACCGGAATTCGGACGGACGGCGGCGTGCTGATAGCGTTTATAATATTTTTCAAATATGCAGGTTTTCTGCGCGGTTTTCGAATGATTATGTAAGTATAATATTACATTATTCTTGCGGTTTACAAAACTCTTATGTTATTATCTTGGTCGTCTTGGAAAAACATCTGGTAAATTACATCATTATAAAATAAAAATCCGATATCCATCAACAACACGTTCCAAAAATGATAAATTTATCGTATTTATTCGAAAAAAGCGTCATAGCTATTGAAAGATGTTGACTACGATAAAATTGTAAGTACATAATTAACGAGAATGAACTGTAACATTTACCTCGATAAAACAAAATTATCCACATGGGGTATAAAAATATTTTGTTTTCGAACAATAATTATCATGTAGGTAGTAGGTAGTTGGGCATTATTTAGAAGACCTACCCACATTTATGAAATAGTAAACATTTTAACGTCATAGATACCTTCACATAAGTGAAAAGTCATAGTGTTAATTTAATTTTGTAACTACAGTTATATTACATGTTCAAACTGGTACGTTTAAAATTGTAATTAGGTATATAAACTTTTCAAACATTCAGAGTACCTTTATACATTTGAAACACTCGCCAACGTTTATGATACATATTATTATCTGTTCAAATTTAAAACAAGTAAAATCCAAGTCGTACAAACTGTATCACATTTTAACAAAATAACACTTATAGAAAAACATTTTACACAAACAGTATTAACACCAGCTACAATTCATGTTTAATTAGTTTTTTTAAATTAGTTTAAAAAAGTTTTTATTTAATTTTTTTTTTACAACGCTCTATTTATTACGAAAAAATCATGATTGCCCATTAGACAACTATTTTCAGAAATTTAGTTACAATACTTTTGATTTATTAAATGTTAACTGTCTTAAAGAATAATAACCTTTCAGTTTGATGAATTTCTTTCAAAAACCATAGCAGTGAGCATTTAAAGTTTGAACAAACGAAAAAAAAGTTGTATTTAAGCTGATGTTCAAACTAAAGTTTGTGTACAATGTAGTTCTATAAAACTATAAGAGTATAATATAGGTAAAATAAACAATAGCATTGGGTTTATTGTAATATATTTAGGTACTCAATGATAATAGAGTTTTTAAGACTTATGGTTTTAAGTGTTTAATGAATTATTATAAACGTAGGTGAGTTCTATTTTAAATGTATTCTTTGAATCTTTGAAAAGTATATATGGTTATATAAAATTGTAAAAGTACCGCACTGACTCTATGACTGCATTGTTACAAAATTAAAACCTAAAAACGGTTTGGATGATATAAAATATTGTTTTGTATAATGCGACTTCAAGTGAAAATGAATTTGTGCGTAAAATAAATATTATCAAAAACATTAATACATTTCGAAAAAAGTTTTTATTATTAAAAATTCACTTAGTATATATAGGTTTGTATATACCTTATATATTTTATTTCTTAATGTCCGAGTGATTAGTAAAATGCAAGACCATACAAAACGTTTGACGGTAGGTAGGTTCGGTCCTATATTAAATCTATAGGTATAATAGGTATGCTCGATAAAGTAAATATTTTATAACGAAAAATTTAATCCAACAGGTTAAACTAGTTAGTAATATTTGGACAAACATCTTATTATAATAGATGATAAAAAAAACCGTTCATGACTCGGTGTGATAATTGTTTTATCCGATGTGAAATGCGTTTTCAAACGCAGGAACGGGGAAAAAAACGAATATATATAGGTACTTCGAAATATAATAATGAACCTCGTGCGTTTGCATTCAACCGCGTTAGGTCTCGTGGCCATAATAATGGACAATATAATATTGTAATATAACGCAACGGTTTAATAAAATAACCCGTGAAACACTAGACTGTGTAATTATTACTTTCAATGACGGGCCGTTTGAAGGCGGACGTTTTTCGCCTCTCGCACCCGTATGTATATAATATACCAGAGCTATATACACAGTCCATTTCTGACGATGTTATTACCGCGTTATTTATATACAGACATGATATTATTATTATAAATGCAGCGACGGTGCAGGGTGCAGGTAGAGTATATATATATATATAGGTACCCACGGAAGAAGGAAAAAAAACCCGAAACGAAATTGAATAACGCCGCTGCAGCGTGTCCTATGCGCACCCAATTTGGCCGGAGAGAAACGCGCCCGGAGCATAAATCGTCCAGCGATCATTCACGATGATTTTATGTTATAATAATATGATATATATACTTGAGCGTTGTACTTATAGGTTACCAAACCTATGTAAGTGCGGTATATATGGACGATGGAGCTGCGTTTGCCCCGACTATGCCGATACGAGAGCTCGTCATCTCGGTTTTGTGCTCCTCCTTCAATTTTTTTTTTTTTTTTTTTTCGTGATCGCCGGGATAACAATATCATAATATTCCGAAAACGAAAATCCGCCCAAATAACAGGACGTCTTCGACGAAACGCACTAACCGTCCAAAACTCCATCTCCGTCGGGATCTATAGTATACATATATTATCATGTACAATAAATTATACGCCTATTATATAGGGATTCGTCTTATCGGATTTTTGTATTTATTTCGGCGCATAAAATGTATATTATTTTATACCTCAATGGGTGTACCTAGGCGGCAGTAGGTCCATTTCGATGGTCGTCGGCCCATCGAGACCTAAGTGAATATTAACATACTACAATATACTCGTGTTATACATGTATACAATTCACAATCGTTTGTTGATATGGTAGCTCGCCTGTACATAATGATATGTATAAAGTATATTATATTCTTTTTTATCTCTCGTTTTCAGTCGAATGCTGATTGTTGTACCGACAGCGTAACTCGATAAATGTTATCGATTTTCGTTATTTAAGTGATCCGTAAAAAAAACGTACCCAATATAATATGTTTTAGTCGTCGGTGTACGCAGAGTCTTACACCTAGACCCAATGGCTACACAGATTAATTAAACCTCTATACGGGCTGCTTGCTATGTGCATACTATATACTGATATCGTACAACTCGTGAAGAATTTTATAAATTCGATTGAAAACGAAACGCAGCGATCGCCTTTCAATGTCGTCACACTTGTCGTATGGAATCATATCATTATTTATGTATAATTGAATATTATACGATCGAAATTATTGCTCAAATCCTCCGCTCCTTCGTACCCGCTCCCCTATACACAGTATTATATGTCTTTCCGCCGAGTCCTTCGCCGCACGTGTAGGTATCTATACGCATGTGCATATAACTATAACAATAATTATTATTATTACACATACATCGCTGCTGTCATTCATATATAATATGTATAGAAACGGAAACGTGACTCGTGCCTGCCACGCGTGTGTTGTCCACGTATTGTGCGTAGGTAAGGGCACGCACACACACACACACACACACACACACACACACACACACACACACACACACACACACACACTGGTGTGGTCACAAATGAATTGAAATATCAGCTTTACGTGACCGCCGAGTCGGTATGGCGATAGTACCATTGTATTGGTTCATAATTCGAAATACTTAACCCGTAATAACCGCGCTCGAGTAGACGTGTCGCCGACATCATCATAATATTATATTAACTGCGGCGGCTGCTCTCCTCGAGAGACGATTTTTCTCGTTAAGAAAATATGACATACGCACACACACACACACTCACGCACGACGCACAGATTTTCAATTGGATTCGAGCGCAAACACAAAAGACAGTGCCAGCGACGTCACACACACACACACACACACACACACACAAATATATATTATCACGTTTGTGTATAATATGCACGCGCACGAGATTATATCAAATATTAGGTCTAATATGACCTCCGGATGGACGACAGCGAAATTCGTAACGGCCAGGAATTCTCGAGTTCCATCAGGCGCGTGCAGTGTGTGCGTCGAGATTTTCTTCGACGTCGCGTGGAAGCCTACCACGAGGATCACACATCCGTAGACGACTCTATACCGGGTTAATACCTATGATACTCAATACTCATATAGCCGTGTCGAGGTACCAACTGCGAGCTGCATCCTCGACAACGTTAATCGAATATCAATGTGCAACCATCGAACAAAATGTATCGATAATCGTGAGATAAAAAAAAAAATATTACTAATTATTATTAATATGATAACTATTGTATAGGTACGTCGAAGTGGTACAATGGTTTTCGGCCTTTTTGAATATTATTGTACATAATTATTCCATAATATCACGACAGTGAGGTGTTGCAACGCACAGCTGCTCAGTATCAAAGATTTCATATAGATAGTACATATTATCAAATAACGTGTTATTGTACAAATCATCGATGATTTAATAAATTAATATTGTTATATAAGTATTATTTTTGTTGTTGAAAAAAAAAATTATTTTTCAGTCCTGATACGAACGGTTTTTGATAAGCTAAAAAATTATATTCGATTTCACATGCAAATAACGAGAGTTTAAAAACGATGCTGCGCGAAAACCCGCGGCGATTATTCACAAAAACAATATTCGGTCGAAACATTGTGATATTATACGTATAATAATATTAATGTATACATTCAGATTATATATTATTATTATTTTAGACGGTTTCCAGCTAATTTCTAATCAATTTGGGTGCGCTCAAGACGGTCGTCAATTATCGGCATCATTAATCATAATATTATAATCTCCCGATGAACGTCGTTTCATCGACGTTTTCTAAGAAACGTGTGCACATAATATATGTATACACTATTATTCAATAATATGTTTACCTATGTGTTAATGTTAAACCGTGTTTTCCGCCATAATATCTGGTGTTTAATATATTATACAACAAAAAACCGAGATGATAAATTAATAATAATAATTATAATTATTTTTATTCTATTCGACCATCGTTTGGCCTATTGATTTTTATTTCTTTCAAATCAATTCAAACCTTTGATCAGACCGCTTTTTTACCGCGAATTGGCATGCGGATCGATTGCTTTATCGCTCGTCAATGTCAATCATCGTAAATACGAACACACGATTTGAAAAAAACCTTTTGCGTTACTATACGAAACGCGCAATAGGCCGTCGTACTGATCATAATTTGCACAACATAATAATTATAATATATGTTATGCGTAAATCTATCGATGACCATTGACTGTATTGTTCGACAGAAATGCGTAATCGTTTACCCAATAACAAGTCTGTTTTTATTCTTGGTAATTGGTTATGCATATTGTTATCATAATACCCATTTACTTTATCCGAGATGTTTAACCGTTAATTTAATTAAAATTTTTGGTTTTTTTTTTTAATAATATTAAGTCAGCTTATAGGTAGATATATAGGTATTATTATTCTACATGTGGTGGCGGTGTCGCGGAAGTATTATTGCGAAAGTATAGTTCCCGAGACGCTGTCGGTTCGAAAAGAGAAAAAAGGTATTATTGTATTTTACAATATTCTATATAGAACCATCAATAACTATTGGTTCGATAAAATTAGTAATTAAAATATTATAACTCAAAGAACAGTATACAATTATAAATAAGCATAAATTACTGAATTAAGTATATAATATATATACGTATATATTATAATTATTATAAGCCTGGTATCACGATTTTGTTAAATTATTAGTATACTTTATAAATATATAATTAAATTCTACAGATTAAATATAAACCATTATTTGAAATCACTAGTGCGCTAATTACATCATGTGTTTTTCAATGTATTGATAATATTTTGCAATCTAGTAGGATCCATTATAACTCATTAAAAATCAACAAAACTCAATCAAATATAAAGAAATTTGCATAATTCATGGATATAGAAACATATCGATGTCTATATGAGGCATAGTAAAGTAGGTACATTATGCAGAATGTAATATATAATATGATGAAATATATGTACCTACCTAATATTCGCAAAGTCTCGAATGCAGTGTTAAGGTTATTAATATAGGTAAATGTTAAAATTTGGGGGCTAAATTTTATATAATAATTATATCTGTTCTCATAATTATCCTTCATTTATATTATACTCGTAAATATTTAGTCTCGAATATTCGTGAAAGTCCGTATACATAGGTATATATAAAAAGGTAAGCACGATCCTTATTCATCAATGTGCAATGATATATATATAGTCAACTGCTGCGTTATAATCACCTATATATTTGAGAGATAAATCGATGAAATATAATTATTACTCGTCATGAAATCTATATGTTATCACGGGGGTTATTACCGTCGAACACCCCCTCCATATTTTTTTTTATCGAAAAATATAGTGTGTACGCTGTTCACATCCACATGATTCCGGTGCCTACGAAATATGCAGTTGTCATAAACTATTATGGTTCTATTTCATATTGATTTCTACGTTGCTAAATATGAAGATTGATGTGCGACTACAATTTTAAATGTACCCCCCTTGTTACATTTAACGCCCCTAAAAATCCTGGCTTCGCACTTGACCGCACGCGAATGTGTGTGCACCTATTTTAAGGATTAACACCATACGGATGAGTGCCAATATATATATATATATATCATAGGTGTGTACAATCGTGGGCAAAATGGGTATTATATAGCATATCGTCATAACGATAATAATAATTGTGTTTAATAGCTGCCGCACGAAAAACGGTTAACATTATTAACTCTTAAATCTCCCAACACGTTATTGTACACATACAATATACAGTACTATGTAGCTATTAAACTATGCAGTTCTATGTATATATATATATATATATATATAAGTATATAATGATATAGGTAAACCCGAGATGTGTATATATATATATATACGTTTAACTAAACTATATAATACATGTAGGCAAGTGTACATCATATACATATAAAGGGGGTTTTATTTTTTTTATTAATATATAATAAGTATATATATTATGTGTGCATATAATATTATAGTATAATGACCGGTTACATATATAGGTGCAAGCGGCGTACATATCATAATATATTATACGCGTGTAGCGTTTAATCCGCCGATCTGGATGAATTGTGCCATATATATTTTATTAGAGGTTATTTACCCTCGACCGCTGCAGTTGGTAAGTGTTTAACATAATACCTATATATCTATGATATGATGACCATCGTGTTCTTTGGGCCTATACGCATAGATTTGAGCACTCGTGTTTATGTATATATAGTGCCCTAGACCCTACGGTATACCTACCTATAAATATAATAAATACCTACGACGTGGCTATATATATATATATATATATATACATAGACATAATATGTATATATAATACATTAATGCCCATTGCAGCGTTGCCTATATATATGTACAATGAGCGCGTTATACTATCATTATGAGCCTCCAGAGACTATATTATATCCAAGGCAAACACATTTAGAAATCAATTGGTCCGTGTAAATTATATAATAAAAAAACGAAGGATTTACATTATTTTTTTTTTTTTTAGATTATAGTAATTTGATGAATCAATAAAAACGTACTGGTTCAGACTTATAGTTTCTTATACACACACATAAGGATATTAAACATATACCCGTAAATACTGCTATATACAATCAAATTTTTTCTAATTGAACCTCATAAAAAAGATAAAACTGAAATGTTTAAAATCAATTTAGATTTTAGAGCAATAACAATATAACATAATAGCTATTAAAGTAGAAAATTATTATTTCCTTTATATAATTTCTATACACATATAATAGCATGTAATAAATATTAATTATATTTATTTGATTTTGGTACCTATGCATACGGTATTAAAAAAGGAAAAATTACACGTTCGATAACACAGCAAAGGTTCACATTATAATATTATGTATAGTTGAACATTTTTATCTGTTAATTATTTCACCGTTCGTTTATATTATAGCGAACGGTTATGATAGTTAATTGTCAATTACCAAATATAACAAGAGTAAAACAATATTAACATTTATAGTTGAGTAATTATATAGCCATATCCGTGTATTATTTGTTAGTTAATTGATAAGGTAATATTAATGTTATTTGGTTAATTTTTAATCCGCTATAATGGAAGATAAATATTCGAATGAAACAAATAATAATAAGGCATCACGTAAATAAGGTTACACCGCTATACCACGCTATATATACCTATACATATACTGATTATAACATCATATTAAAATTAATGATATAATAAACTTATTTGATCATATATATAAGTCGTAAAAAAAATAATAATTATGAGTTGTCGAATTTGTAAGGCATAATAGTTTCTTTTTTAATTTTATTATGATTTTGGTTTATTATTTTAGTACCTATAATCATTACTGTAATGAAATGTTTTGATTGTTTTTATTTCCACTGATTTGAACTATATAACTATTATTATTGTTTTATGCCTACTTTTGATTATTAAAATACGTGGAAAGAGAGATCAAATAGTATTTCTTTTGTACCTAAGTGAAAATATTTTGTGCAATTCATAACAAAATGTACCTACATTTTTGTAGATAATTTTACAAAAATAAATACCTATGCTCCCAAAACATCAAAAAAAAAAATGTATATAATTTATAACATAGAATATAGTTTTTAAATTTATAATTATTTTTTAAACGATATAAGTATGTTAATATTTTAATTTTATCATAATTATTATTTGGCGATGATTAAAATTTAAGTAGGTTATACCTATAGTAATTATAGATACAAATTTATGAATAACTTTGTCGCATAGGTACCTATATATGTATATAATTATAACAAGGTTGTAATGATCACATTTGCAACGAAATTAAGTAACAGATTTTACTAAAAAAAAAAAATGATTATATGAATAATAATGTTGATATTATTAAAATTAAATTTCATGTAACAGAACTTGATAAATATTTTTGTTTGTTATTTAAGCATTTTATCCCATATATAAAAAAACCAAATATCGAATGTTTACACAAAAAAATATGTACTTATATTAATTACTGCAGATATATTATTGTGGTGATTTTATGAAGATTAAATTGTCAAGATAACCATTAATAAAATAAAATATATAGGTATATGTATACTGATGTATACCTAGGTACATGGGGCTATTTATTATGTATATATACATGGTAGATAGTAAATCAACAATTATTTGGCAGACTTTAACCTTCGCACTAAACGATGTACCTACCTATATAATAACAGTGTTAAAACAAATCTATGAGTATTTAAAATTGCAGGATTTGGACATAACTACCTACCTATATTTTGCACACCTGTCTTACAAGGGAGCACCCTTCCGGTCGTGTAGGGTTCCCACGGTCAAATGATATAGGTACCTCCACATAATAGTATAAACGATCACATGATGCACACTTATATAACTGCCCCTTTTTATTTTCGGATATTTATCGTCACGCGATTTTCGTATTTATCGTTATAATTGTACATAAAAATTGTGCTTTTTTTTAAAAAAAAAAAGACTCATATACATAATATACATAGATAAGTGTATAGGTACCTAATCGAATTCGAACATATATAATGTTATATCGGTAAAATATATAAACCTATCTATATTGCTTTATATATGTATATTATATAGGTACATAAGAACCCTGTATAAATCAACTATTAATGCCAACCAACTATATAATAGTACATTATACCATTAGATTTTTGTTTAGAACATCAAAAAAATATGTATATATAGATAACATATAATATATTAAAACCTTAAAAGTTTTCCCGATATCAATGCACCCGTAGCTTCAGAACTTATATATCACAAAAAAGAAGCAACTGCAGTATAAGTCCTCCCTCATAACTAAGTACCATGCGATTCAGATTTAAGTATACTATATGTGTGTAAGTAGGTACTCATTCAAAATCATAAAACTATTAAAATTCAATTCAATACATTCTGTATAGTAAATGCGCTTCCATGTAGGTATCTCCTGAAATTGAAGTAAGTACCTCATTCTGATTCGTGTAAAATATAATGAGTTTATTTTCATTTATATTTGACTGTGCGTTTTGAAATAATAGGGTTGACTATATGTACGAGTATTACATAGGTACCTAGATATTTCCTCATGAAATTGGAATGCTCTTAAAATAAACCTAAAGGTGTGACTGCAATTATGTCTATTATATACGAACTTACAAGTTATTCATTATCAATTTCATACAGGGATAATTGCTCATCTAGTTCTATACTGTTACTAGGGTTACTTGCTATTTAAATCGATGTGCATATTATTATGTAATATCGTTTTGTGTTAATAATCACGCGAACGGGTTGAATTAAAGCATTTTTCGTGAGGATATAGGCATATTATAATAGCTAGCTATTATATTTTCAATTTTACACGCTAATAATTTATTTAAATTACTGGAATTCCAATTGATTTTTAAGATTTGTAAACATTATTAGAATAGTTCTAATTTAATAATGATATGTTTTTAATAAATATTAAATCATAAATATCATAAGACATATTTTATAGGTATTACACTCATCAAATAATAATCGAATCCATTAAACCTAATAAATTCAGGTACCTACCCTGCCGTCATATAATATTGCTTCGTACGTGCGATTCGCAGCTTAAAGTTAAGTTATAACCATCCTGATATAAATAAATCCAATATACGTATAGGTACATATTTTTGTTTTCAATTTTATACCGATTCTCTACTGGAGTATTTATCTATCGGTTACTCGGTTTATTATAATTGTACAATTGGTCAAGTGTTATCAAAACATCTATTTAAAACTATAGGTATACGTATGATATACGCACACCAATGATACAAAATTGGTGAACCATTGAGGAATGGGCTCGGTAGAAATGCTTCTTTACAAATTATATAGTATAGGACATAGCTGGTATTATATAGGTACCTCCCTACAACAATTTTTTTGGTTTTTTTGTGCTTGTTGCAAGTATATACCTAATATTACACCTATAATGATTATAATACGTAATGATAATAATTAATTATATAAAACAACTAACCTTTCTTGGGCGATCCGTTTTCGGAGGCACTGTCATCACTATGATTTCCCGACATATTAATAATCCTGTGCTGTTGCTGCTGCTGAAGCTGTTGTTGTTGCTGCTGCTGCTGTTGCTGTTGCAGCAGTAATTGGTGCTGCTGCTGCTGCTGCTGTTGCTGCTGTTGCTGGTGGTGCGGCCGTTTCTTGCCCGCGGGTTCCGAGTTGGGCCGGTGGTGGAGGTGTTGGTGGTGTTGTTGTTGCTGTTGCTGTTGCTGGTGTTGATGCACTGCCGCGGACATAACGTGGCCGGCGACAGTGTTGTTCCTTGCTGCGGCCGCGGCCGCGGCTGCAGCGATCGCGTATCGCTGAGCGGCCGCGTGCTCGACGTGGTGCTGCTGGAGGAACGGCGAGAGGCCGGCGGCCGCGAAACTGGCCGCGGACGCCATGCCGTGCGGGAAACGGGCAGCAAAGTGCGGGAACAGAGGATGCGGCGGCATCTGGACGCCTCCTGTACCGCCACCGGCCTGTTGGCCAGCGCCTCCGGACGTCGCGCCGGCCGCACCTCCGTAACTGTTGGCCGCGGCCGCGGCTGCCGCGGCGTACAGCCGTAACGACGGGGACGCTTGTCCCGAGTCCAACACCATCATTGCGCGGGTAATACGATTGTATAACACTTGTACGAGAATAACAACGAAACAAAGGACCGCGAAACGGCGGTAACGGCGGTGTATGGTAAAATGTCTAATATTATAAAAATCACTGCAGAGTCGCACGGACGCGGAGACGACGAACACGAATACGACGGCAACGGCGACACTGGGCAGACGACGACTACTACGCGGCGACGGCGACCGGACGGTTGTGACGAAGCGCGGCGCGACTGCAGACGAGCGCACGGTACGGCATCGGCGCGGCTATTAAATATAGTTAACACCTATTTTTCGGTGCCTCCGCGCCGGCCCGCCCCGCCCCAATACACGCGCGCACCACCGCGGCCGCCGCCGCCGCCGCAGACGGACGCCACGGGCACCGCGAACCCCATGTCCCGTAATGCTACAAGCGCGCGCGCGCGTGTGTGTGCGCGTGTGCGTGCGTGTGTGTGTGTGTGTGTGTGTGCGCGCAGACTAAATTGCCGGGTAATGATGGCGAGCGGTTCCCCCACCGCCGACGCGGCAACCGACGCCGCCGTTCATTGATTCGTTCGCTCCGGACGCACACACGCCTCGAGTGGCCTCCGATAGACACGCCCACCGCCGCCGCCCGGGACGCCGGGGCGGCCGCCGACGCGTCGGTTATTACCCGATGTATAGCACCACGCCGCCGCCGCCGTCAAAGGGACCGCGACGACGACGACGATGATGATGCCGATAATAATATTGTTATTATTATATAGTGTAATAATTATCTTCAATTTGTACTTTTCGGTAAACGAGCCGAAATATTAAAAACCCACAACACCGCATATAAGTGGGTACCCAACAAGTCGGTACATCATGTGGGTATATAGGTATATTATATTATATATAAATAGTTTACACTGTTATATGTTATTATTACGTGATGAGTACAATATATACTTATAAATTATATTATTATATTAAATGCGCACCTTCGTGGGAAACTTTAACGAGCCACTGAGACGGATATATGTATTATTGCAGTATCACTGCGCGATCTCAATTATGTCATCCCTGCCTGTAAATGTATATATAGGAAGTATGTATTTAAATATATATTATTGATGCTCTCTTACGTACACAAGTTTTGCTGGTCACAGCATATGCGAATAAGTACCCGAATATGGCTATGTGGTGTACCTATCACCTGTCTTGAGATCGTTTTAATCTGCAGTCATGGTAATTTACACGATATAATATAATAATTGCAAATGACCACATATGTATGTAATATTTATATATACACAGTGCAGGTAAAACGTATATCGTCTGTGTGCCTTTTAATATATTTTAGAATCATTTTTCGTGTGTTATATATGTAGGTTTGTGATGTGTATATATTATATTCGATTCGGCGGACTGCGCCTGCAGAAATGTATTATATGTCCATCACTCTATATATGTGTGTAATAATAAAAGTGAAATATAAGTCCATGGCTATAGATTTTTAATTTAAAAAAAAGAGAATAAATAATAATATATTATAATATGACAAATGTACCTACCTTAATTATGTAAATATCTTAAACTTTTTTCCAAAATATCATAGGTTTAATGTTTAAATATATGATAAATTCGCAAGTTGGTACAACTATACTTTATGCATGTCATTATAATATTTCGGTAACTATTTATGTATTTACGCGGAACATAATATAAGCTCACAGATGAATAAAGTAAATATATCCTATGGGTATATAATTTGTACCTGTACTTAATATAGGTAGGTATATATATAACATTATGCATTAGTTGAAAAATTGTTTAAATTGATTTCGTTGAGATTTGCATAATAAATAATATAAAAGTGTGTACCTATATTATACTATATACCTACCTGGGTATACGCATATGTATAAATAAAGTCTATAAATGTTTATAATTGTTGTCACGCGTTATATATATATATGCCTGTATATATTCAAGTATCAAACACTGAATAATTAATCCGTGATTTATAGTATGTATATATTTATATACCTACACGCCTAAATATAATATATTAGCTTAAAAAAAGTATTATATTGCTTTATTTATTAGGCGTCGTGTACGCTATAGTGTTATACGGTATAATTATGTTGAATTAATGGACGTGAAAAAAAAATGATAAGAACGTAAAAGTTTTTTTTTCAAGTTTTACCCGAGTGAGTTGATTTGTATATAAAATATAATTTTTTTATTTTCGTGCACGCGTGCACCAAATCTAGCCGTGGTGTTCTTTTTTGCGCTTAGTTTGTTGTTAATTTTCCGGTCTGCAAAGTTGCTGGTCGTGTTAATGCTTAATATAAAACGAGAGCTTTTTATATATTCTTCCCCGCACGCGTTTATGTAGTCTCTATTTAATTTTTTTATCGACTTTATTATAATATTATGAGGGTAAGTGATAACTATGTATAATATAGTATATAACTTATATATATATATGTATAATTTATATCTTATAAAATACCTATATATATTTATAAATTATAATCTATATATATAAGAATCTAACTTGATTTTGGAGACGAAGGAAACCGGTTTTGAACCCTCATTATAATAATAACTATAACTAATTACCAATTATTTTCATATATTCATCGATAACGATGTCTGTTTCTTTTTTTATTTTATTTTATAATCGTTGTATTATTTGTACAGCCAAAAAATAGTCTTATGTTTTTAAATTAAATTATAAAAAAATAATTTCTTCCGGAGGAAGGTCGGGCAGCTAGTATAATATAATATTTTGATAATAGAAATCTATTATAGTATGTTCTTGAAAGTTGAATTTATAACGAGATATGAATAAATAATAGCTGGTATTATTATTATTATATTACTGAGAACAGTGAGAACTCGTGGTGTATTCAATATATATATATATTATATAATAGATCTACATAGATAAAAATATGAATTTATTTTTATCTTAATAACCATTATACCTATAATCATTGTATATTTGTATGGATGATAACTATATTTATTACTACATACATAATACTATTATAATGATATTTAATACCCATTTATAGGCCCAAACGTAATTGGGCCCAACGAAAGAAAAAAATGGTAAATTGCGAATGGTATTTTTGCAGGTACAAACTACTATGTAGTAAATTGCGCCCAATAGAAATATATTTTTTTATGATAATCATTTAGCATTACCCAGAGGACACCACGAGTACCTAAGCGACTACCACTGCCCTTCAAAAATGATTTTTTAG
This sequence comes from Myzus persicae, assembly GCF_001856785.1. NCBI lineage: Eukaryota > Metazoa > Arthropoda > Insecta > Hemiptera > Aphididae > Myzus > Myzus persicae. Next base: position 197,431 of record NW_019103892.1, read on the forward strand.
TTTGCTTGAATCAAATAAATAAATGAATAGAAATGGAAATTCTTTTTTAAAATTAAATAATATATAGGATTAATAAGTTGTTTTAAATATTTTTTGTTGGGGTTAATTGGTGCAGTAAATAATAATAAGCTAAATTATACATATATGTATATTATAATATATACATACACAGAGTTAACAGCAATGCAATTATATAATTTATATATCAGCATAGTTATGACTTTATGAGACATCATTTTCATCAGCCCTGCTCGTAATTGTATTTTCATTGTATTGTTGAATCATATTTTTTCCATTTTTGATTTTTTTTGATTTTGTGTTTCGAAATTTATAAGGTTCATTAGAACAATTAATTTTTATGTGAATTCCAGATTGTAACTGTAATATTTTATCCATAAAATTATAAGCGATAAACGTTCGGCTTATCCACCAATAAATAAACAACAGTATTCAAAATATGTATAATAGACATCTATGTTTTCAAAGGCTGCACTTACTATGAGTGCAATTCACTATACTCATTTAAGAAACCTAAAAACCCCGAGCACAATTTACTATAATTTACTTTTACTACCTGCTCAATGTTCGCTCAAATTACAAGAGCCCCTATATACTTATTATGTCGACGATCATAATTTTTCCTTTGATTATATTATGTTATTATATTTATTGCGGTTATAGATTTTATTTAAACATAATTCAATAGGTATCTATTTATAATATATACATATATATATGTATCAGTGATATCTTAATTCCAATTCCGCATCACATTGTAAATATTTTTAATTTTTTATGGATATACATGTATGGGTTCCTATATTATATTCATATTCTAGGACCATTTTTGAACAGTGCGAACACTAAATTAACGTTATGGTAAATACCTACTATATAAAGAAGTTAAGAGTAAAACGATTTTTGAGAGTCATTGTTCATCCACTTTGAGACATAAGTTTTATGTGCACTACACGTAAGCTGATCTCCTCATTTCACAATAATAAACACCTTTGTGCACATAAATATCCGTTTTATTTCGTCATTTATTTAGATTTGAGTTGAGGTTTTTCCGTGATAAGTTGAAAGTGGATGGAATCGCAGTTTTTTCAGTATAGACCTCTCGTGTAAACGGGGCAATAAATAAAAATATGTGTACAGGCTGCGCGTATAATATTTATACAGCCGGAGGGGGTAGAGGGCAGAAAAAAGCAATTTCATGCAAGCGAAAGTATATATATACATGTATATATTTGTCTGTGCGTTAGTTTTATATAAAAAGAGAGAGAATAGCGAGAAACAGAGATATATATAGAGAGAGAGAGAGAGAGAGAGCGAGAAAGAGAGATGGGAAGATATAGAGAAGGAGAACATGAGCATAAACTGTTTTTGAAACTTAGAACGGAAGGGCCACGGGAGGAGAGAAAGTTTAATGAGAACAAACTGCCTTTTGGGTACTTCCACCCTGCCACCACGTCCCACACCATTATAACCCCAAAAGCGGTAGCAGCGGTTACGTGTTCTCAATTCTTAACTGACTAAAATAAAAAAATAAAAATACTATGGTGGTTGGTTTTTATTGCCCGGAGCAGTCGACGGTGGATGAGTGGCGGCGGGGAAGCAAATAAATAAACTATATATGGAAAAATATTACCCACTTTATTCAATACCCGAGCGAAATCACGGGAAAAGTCTGTGGTAGAAGAGAGGGAATGATTTTTTTTTAATACTACCGATAAAAAAAAACTGTTCGGTGCAAACAATGGTGCTCGCGATGTGCCTCTGCTGCTATATACATATACGCACCTCTTACACTAAATGTATAATATTATTATATACAGCTGGTAAACTGGTAAAGTGAACATTTTAAGGACACTGTGAAATTTTCAGATAACATTTTAAATACTCATTAATGAGTTAACATATTATTTTGTAATCCAAAAAATTACATTGAAAAACGATGATTACTATCTATATTATTTCAAGACCTGCCCGTTATTTTATAAATATTAGTACTAGTATTATTATGATATTCATGATAGTAAACGATTTCCAGTCAGATAAATTAAAATGTAGGTATTCGAATTTAAAATATAGATCTCTACTGCATATATATGCTCAAGAACTGTATAGGTACCTATAATAATAAGCTAGGTTCTTATCACTTTTGATGATCACGGACCTTTGATGGAAGACTTGAAGAAATCGCAGTTTCCCTACCAATCTTCTTTCGAATACCTTTTTTTCATACAAAATATTTCACATGGCATAATCAATATTTTAATACTATTGTTTTATATTACAATTCACAAAAGTGTTGTATAAGTTCTATATAGGTACATGTAAACATAGACATTTGTAATTATTATTATTTTTTTATTTAAGGCTTCAAATACCTACATCGTTTATTAGCCTACAATGGTTTACAAAATTAGGTTACATTTTTTTTTTATATGACATGCTTGATTGTGTTTGTGTGAAGTATTGTTGACCCACTGTTTTAAATGTTCCATGCGTATAAGATCGGCTACCTTGATGAAGCCTAATATCCTTTTTTCTTCTCCGTAGGTTGAATGCTTCTTTGAGTGGGATTGTGTTGTAATTGTTTTTATTACACATTATTACTCATAAAAATATAATATTTTATTTTTAGATAGAACTGCAGCAGACCCCTAGGTGATCGCGAACTATACAGTTTAAGAACCGCTGCTGTAACCTAATGTGTGATAACTGATAATGGAATATAATTGTCGTTTATAAGTTATTAGATTAGTAGAGTATAATACTTTAAGTGATCATATATGGTATGATACCTAAATAAAAATATATACATAAATACAATAAATAATAAGTAGACACCTATGTGTATCCGTATACGTATATAGGTATAATATAGGTAATGGGTACTACATAATTATACTATATAGGTACTTAACACAGCATGTTTGACTTATGCCATTTAAACTTTAAACTTTAGGAATAAAGTATTTTAACTACTATGTATATATTATAAGTACAGTACAATATTCCATATTTGTATATTATATACTATATACTTAATGTGTATAACCCGCCTATATATAAACAATAGAATCCTATTAAATAATGTAATGTATGCCGGTATGTATCTATACATATTTTGTTATTAATGCGTTTTTTTCAGTTTAATATGCAAAGGTTAATACAACTTACAAGAGTAATAAAAAAACCTACAATCGATCATAAAATAAAGTGCACATATTTGATGCAGTACAAAATAAAAATATATATGCTATTTTTACCCTCTAAAGGCCTACACCATTAATTATTTTTATTTTTATGTTTACTTTTAATGAATTTTAATTTTATACTCGATAAAAATGTATGCTATGCCATTTAAATTCTGTTTGGAGGGAGAAGCCCTGCTTGTTTTTACAATGATATTATGACGGTCGTTATTTACGATGCTTTGCAACTTGGGCATGACTGGTGATAAATAATATGTTTGATATAGTATACACATATTTTATTCTTTCTTCATCATTTTCTAGAGCCGTATGAAAATGCTCTAAATTTGTAAGGATTGAATTTTCATTCAAAATTATACAAACCTCAATTATTACATATTATATTCGTTTAGTGCGCAGCACACCTATCTATATACTGATGTACACATTGTGGATACTTTCAAGATATTTTTAAAATAAATTATACGAGTAAGTATATCTAAAGTATTTAGTAATAAATGTTCTAAACATATGTCTCATAAAAGGTTGGAATGCTTGGTAATTAACACGTTAATCATACTAAGACTCCAAAATGCCAACATATGTTATATATTATTCCATATATCTATCGTCAAGTCGCAGTGGAGTGTGTACGCGGTGTACTTGCAGCATTTAGGCAAGCCTGGACATAAACGAGTTAAAAAGGTAAAGTTGAGTTAATTTTGTTTTTTTAAACTTTTTAAACATTTTTTTTTTCGTCAACTTAATTTTTAACTCAACTGATCTTTATTGATATAAACTTCATTATTATCACATATATTTATACGCAGCCATACTGCAGAGACTTTTGCGACATCGATAAAAATTAAAATTCCAATAAATGTATACAGCCGTATAGGGACCTGTATATAATATATTAATAAGACGTCTGTGTTTATTTTAATCGGCTTGACTACGTTTAATAAATACAATCAATAACGTATATCAAATAATAGGTATACTAAACCACTAACTGTAACTAGTCTAAAGTGAATTATTGATATAGTATAATAATATAATATAGCTTATATAGGGGCAACGCCGTATACCGTCTAATATGGAAGGGACGTCGAAATTCTCGTGGGAAGGCTAATTTGGCCACCGCCTGCGATGGTCTCTGCGTATGTACACAGGTACAGCCATATACAGGACACTATAAATACATTATACACATCGACCATCCCGGTAAAAAACTAATTTACTCTGGTATTCAAACAATCGCTGAAATTAGCCATCAATAGTCTATTAACCGGTTGGGCGAAAAATAATACAATTACTTCCGGCTGCACGTATATTACGCCCATTGCGCAAACGGTGTTAATTTGCGGTATACCTGCATGTATTAAACGCATGCTACTGTTCAGTCTGGCTTCCGTGAGCAATATTATTTTCGATAAGAACCTATATGCATACAGGTCGTAAATATAGGTGCCTACCACATGGTTATAGTAATTGTGATCAGACAGTTTTTGTTTTCCACTCAAAAACGTTTTTTTTTAATTACTATTGTAATTGTATGCACTCGCAGATGCGGCTATCGCCGTATAATATTATAATACGATGTCAAAACAACATATTTTATGCGATATCATAATATACCATATGATGGTACCGACACTTTCTATATAGTTATTAATAAAACCAAATTTCTTAAAAACTATATCATTACATTAAACGCTATGATATCGGTAGTTAAAGTATAGGGGTTTTCATTTTATACCTGCAGTATATGTAAAAAGGAAACTGTATATTATATTCTTAAATCTATTGAGAGAGTATCCTGTAGCGATACAAACTGTTCGGTGTGGTATGAAAATCTAATCATTTCTGGAAAACTATATGATGATCAGGAATGGGTATTTACTTGACAATTCCAAAAATCATAATTCTGATAAATGTATTATTAAGAGAGGAGTGAGCATAATATTATATGCTTGGTGAATTACTCACTGCAGTAACACGTCATGTGTTCCTATAAAATAATTTAATTTACAAGTATTAAGTAGGTACGACTGCATGTGACTATAATAGGAGGCAGGTACAATATTATATACTGTCATAATGTAATAATATGAATCTTTATAGGTAATACAACTTTTACATAAGAAATACAAAAAAAGAAAAAAACAATTTGTATATAATTATTAAAACCTGGATTAATTGATGCCCTAAAAATATATAGTAAAAAATGACTTACGTATAAAAACGTTAAAAACGCTCATAAAACTATATTATGGCTAGCTATAAAGGTAGGTAGAATTATATTATTCGATTGGTGAAAGTGTGTAAAAACTTAATATGAAAATAATTAACTCATCATTTTTCCTTCAATTGTTCAAAAAAATTTTAAACATTTTCTTAAAAGTAAAAAAAATTACTTGGAAACGGAAAAACCGTGAAAAATTCAACAATATTAAAATAATATATATATTAATAGTTATAGATTTGTATGTTTCTAAACCGCATTTTACTATTAAAGTATATCCAAATAAAAATGCATACCTCATCAATATCCGGGTCCTAAAATAATTATATATTTAGAGGTACTTGTAAAATAATGTATATTTATAATAGGTTTTTAAATGTAGCTATACCTATTTATGGCTTCTTATTTAAAACTAAACCATTATAGATATCTCTTTAGGTTTATATATTATATAATAATATCTACTGTATAACGTCCACGTTTCTATTATGATTACATAAATATTTTATACATAATAATATATTCGTTTAGTTAAATGCGTATTTTATTATTGGTGATAAAATATAGGCATGGATTTGCCATTAAAATTAAATAGCTAATACAGTAGGACGAGAAGACCAGGTACCTATATTGTATACAGTATATGGGTATAGAAATCAAGATGAATAGTGAAAAAAATGTTTACTACCCACTTTAGTATTATATTATGATATATAATTATTATTATTTGTATATTGTATTTGATATATATATATATATATTATATACGTTATGTATGTATATATATATATATGCCGTACGAACCATTGGAATTCCGCGAGTTCAATATAAATTTATACGTATATATATGTTTTTTTAAAGTTGTGTTGGCCTTTGTATATATATATATGTATACAGCCACTCTTTTGCCTTTTGTGACCCGTATACGCGCGCGTACAGCTGCGGCTATATATCGATAAACAAAATACGGTTTCTTTTTAGTTTTTTCTTTCTTTTTTTTTTTTTTTTTTTATCTAAACCTCGTTGAATACGAATAAACGCAGGTGAAAGTGTGAATCCCGATCGCGTTCGCGGGCATAAAAAGCGATTTGTCGGCAGAGTACCGGCCGTATATCACACACACGCACACACGCACACACACACACACACGCACACACACACACACATACACGCAAAGCTCGGGACGGATTTCGTGTATAGCATTACCGTATAAAAACGCTGTAAAGTGTTTCGCCGGGCGGGACGAAAGGGACGCGCAGAGGTCCGAGCGAGGGACGTCTGTATATACGTGGAAAACAAACGAGCGTAAAAGACGTTCTTGATCTTTTTTTCCCAGGGATCGTGTAAAGGGTCGCGAACATATTGAGTTGTGTGTATATATAACCTGTTTATATACGACCGTGTGCGAGTGAACTTATATATATATATATATATATATGTGTGTGTAGGTACGTGTGTGCACAGTGTGTGTGTGTGTATACAGACGTGTAGAAATGGGGTAGATATTTTTTTCTCTCGCTGTTATTTTCCTGCTTCGCACTCGGGGCGGAAAAATATACGAGAAGCCATTTTGTTTATTGATGGGTCAGCGAGAATCTTTATTTACGGACGAGGGTCGGCGGCGGCGGCGGCGGCCACTTGGCACCTCCGCAGGGCATTATCTACGAACGATTGACCGCCGTGTGGGATTTGGAAATACTCACTCACACACACACACACACACACACACGCCCTGCCTCGCCGCGATCAAGACTGTGCGCACTGCAGGGTGCAAAAGGGAAAGGGATGAAGGCGGCGACGGCGGTGAAAATGGAAATTCGTTCACGTCCGCGGGGTTTATCTTTTTGTCGAACACGACGAAACGGTATTCTTATCGTCGCGCACCACAACTCTCTCCGTGTGTGCGTGTGTGTGTGTGTGTGTGTGCGTGTGTGTACTATATGACCTACACAGTCGTCGATTTCACCCCCTCTCGCCGCCCAACCCTGCCGCCGTTTCTCATCACGTGAATAGAATCCAATTTCCTAGCTTATAAATATGATTCCGTGTATATGCGCACTTTTATTTTCTCCTTCGCTTTTCAGTCAGCACGTGATTTTCAGACCGAACACGGACGTATGTTACGTATGTATACACACACCGCGCCATGTACTGCAAGCAGACGGATGCTAACGAAAAAAATCAAAAAAAAAAAAAAAAAATCATCCTCTTACACCCTCTCAGCGTGTGTGCACCTATATATAATACGAGCATCGCTGACTGTTATATATACATAGCGGTGCACGCATCGGTGGGCTGCAGTTATTATAATATATATGTATACCTAAAATATGATATTATTTTATATACCATCATATTATTATGTATATCGGGACATCGAAATGATAATAATATCAATACGTTTTTATATGTACCTATTATATGTGCATATAGCCGGTACACCTGTATAATATGTTATATTGACCTCTGTGGAATATTTTATCGATTCTCATATACATTATCCCACAGTCAAATGGAATATGTAGCAATGTGTAGGGGTGACATACGATTGCCGCGTAATATTGTGATGTATATATTATATGAACTTAGGTATGACGAATAAAATCGTTTTTGTTCGGAGACAACTGCAGCGTATAATAATAATGTTAGCTACTGAATAGTATATTGCGTTTTATTTATATAGGCTGCAGAATAGAAAAAACTTAAATTCGCTATTGAAATAAAACAAATATTATACTCACGCTGTGTATAATTAGGTGTATAATATGTGTTAATAATTAGTGTCCAAAAAGATAATACTACGTCTAAATTTAATTAAAAAAATATCTTAATTTTATTTACAAAACTCTTGTTTTTTGTTTTACGGTTAAAACATCATTCGTGTTTAATTAAAATATTTATTAACAACGCACAGCGTATTATTTATTAACTTAATTATACGATAAAATATTTGTTTTCCTTTAACAATCTTACAACTTCCACCTTATAATTTAAGTTATTATTCCCACCGCATACCTAACCTATATAGGTACATTTATATAGTCACGTACCTATAAACATACTTACAAATTACTTAATTATAACTACACCCATTCAATCTATTTATTGCGTAAAACAAGTAAAAACTATTTTTGAATTTGCTTAAATAAGTAATTTGTATACTTTTTAAGTATAACATTTAGTCCTCAATAAAAAATAATACGTACACTAGAGTAGGGAGTAAATGTCAATTTTATTATTATTGCTTTGGTACGTGTATTTTTCGAACCATCTAAACATATTTTGCACCAGTCTATTATCAAATTCAAATATAGGTGTACCTATTATGATACAATTGTATAGATGTAAGCCCACTGCATTTCACTTTTACAGAAATTATTATTATTTTTAATTGTTTTATTTATAAAACTGCATATTTACAATCCGCACAAACATGATACAATAAGTAAGTTCGATGATAAAAATTGACAATGAAATTATTATATAATATCATGAATCTATATATTCAACAGTCATGACGTACAGTGTAGTATAGTATAAACATTTAAATTGACAAAAATAAATGAATAAATAAATGTGTAAGTAATAAACATCGTCTATTTTTAAAATAAACTACCTATAGCTTATATTATTCTCTCTTAGAATAATAAATTACATAGCGATATATAATAAATTACTGTTTTATTTTGAATAACAATCATAATAATTCAAAAATATCACCGAGAAGAAGTCCCGATAAAATAATCATTCAAGGATTTTTTTTTTAAAGTTTTATAAGAAGTCGTATTATATAGTCGTATGGTTAAATTCGTTCGTAAGTTATATATTATATTCTCATGCATTATATAGAAGGAATGAAATTAGAAAATTAGATAATGTAAGGGGGAAAGCGTTCACCCATTGTTTTTATTACTTTGGTGGAACCATAAAACTAGTGGGAAAAGTTGTTATTCAGAATATAAAACCCTGTCAAATTTCGATCATTGCCGAACATATAAAACAACAATAAAAATAACATAAAATATTTGATCGGTCTTATTTTTTTTCATTCTATATATATATATGTAATATGTATACATGATTGTGTGTGTATGTGTGTGATGTGCGCCCGCCAATCGTTTTCATATACCAAATAAACCCTTGCGAGCATAACTACGAGGTTTTTTCTTGTTTTTTTTTTTTTTTATTGATACACTCGGAAAATTGTATTATTGCTGTATAAATTTCCAATAACGGTTATAAGGTCCTCGGGGTCGCGGTTTCATGATTCCGCGGGTTCCTTTGGTCGATTTGTATTCATGACGAAATCATAAACCGTTATGAGCTTTAAGGGCATTTTGGGTGTACCGTTTCTGATGTTGATGCTGAGTCGGCACCTACTTTCCCGCGTTTCCGGTTCGGTCACGAAATAAACCTATGATCGGAAATAAACGGGTTTTGGCTTTTTATACATATATATACGACAGCAGTTAGCATTATATAGTATATATAATAATATGTGTGATGGCGTATGTGTACACAACGTTTCTGTTATTTCTCTCTCTCTCTCTCTCTCTCTCTCTCTCTCTCTCTCTCTGATGACATTCCACCCTCTTCGCTCAAGCCACAAACCCTCAAACGACCAATAAAACCGATTCGCATACCAAAGACCATTCGTTCGCGAAATTAACCGCAGGATGCACGCGACTAACGGTTGAGCGCGCATAACGGTTTGCATTAGGCGTTTATCCGTGAGCAGTAGCCGCCGCCACAGTTCCGATTATACATAATATATATAATATGTAAATATATGTATATTGTATACACTGTATATAGTGTGTGCGTACACCCCTTCACAAAAGACGTACACAGATTTAGGACAGCCCCCGAGAGACGGCGGTTAAGGAATGCGACACTCGGGTTTGGTTATTACAATAAATCGTATATTATATTTTTCTTTTATGATTCTGTGAGCGCGTATATCTAAAGTATAGAATGTAATACAGAAACAAACGCAAGGCACCAACATCAAGAAGTTCGGTTTGAATGGGATAAAAAGATAAAATAACAATTAAACTTAATCGGTTCCATTGAAATTGATTCTGAGCGAAAATTATGTGTGTGTGTGTCCAAGGGCATCTATACGAGTACCTGGACAGACAACTGTGGAATAAGGTACGCATACTGATAAGACAAATTAATAAATTACTTACATTATATGTACGTTATATAATACATTCGAATATTCGATAGATGCATTTTTAAGTTATAAGTTATAACAAACAATATGAATATAATTTATGCACCTCCATATGTAGGTACATGTAATATACCTACCTAAATAACAATAAACCTTAGAAACAAATTTATTTTAAGGTAAACACGAAAAACCTATCAGGTGATTAAGTACTTTGTAAATCAAAACTAATAACTAGTATTCATAGAAAATTGCAAATTAATCAATTTATTAATATTTTCCAATTCATAATAAATTATAATAGTATATAGAGTATAGATAAAATAAATATAAATGTACAACTTAATATTTAGGTAGGTAGGTATTTATATTAAAATATAATTTTAATTTAATATGTTGCTTACATATTATATTTTCACATTATGCGCTTCGAATAATTATATTTATATTAAGAAATCTAGAAGCAAACGCATGGAAAAAAAAAGCTCTACAGGACATCTCAAATAGGTACTCATTACGTCTCTTAGAACTAAAAAAACATCAAAGGAACAAGACAAAATAATATATAGACTTATACACCAAACTACGTACATATCAACTAAAAATGCTAAAACCTCTTTTCCCTTTACAACAACTCCCTTCCAGCACAGATTTCCTAAAATGAACACGTGACTTCTTCTTATCAAAAAAAAAAATAGTTCACTATTCACTCAATAGTTAATTATCATAGCAAACACCAAAAAAACTATGGCAACAATGTACTATGCCTACTATGGCTTTTACAAGAATAATTTAGTGTGTTATATTTATAATGTTAACAGTGTCTTGGTAAATGTTTGTGTTAATCGAAATATTCGGGCAATTTATAACATTGAATATTGTGGATTGAAAAAATTTAACTTTGTTTTAACTGAGTTCAGTTAGTTTTATTTTCCATTTTAACTTGAAACTTATAGAGTTGATTTTTTTCTTTGTTAACTTTTAACTGAACTGAATGCAATTGAATTAACTTAACTTGTCATACGGTTAATTATTTTCATTAACTTGGCCATCTTTGTCAATAACTTCCTCGAAACCAGTATTTTCACAGCAAAGACCTATGTCATCAAAAAAAGCACTCATTTGTATCGAGACAATGACGGACAGCAAAAATCTCATCATCAGTGACTCTTTCAGCGCCCTTTCAACTATTGAATCATCATATCCCTCGAACGAGAAGCTTTAACTAATGCGAAACATCCTTATCACGACTCAAAAAACCAATCGAATTTATGTGGGTTCAACCCATGCGGACATTACGGGCAATGAAAAAGTCGACACATTATATAGCAAACGAGACAATCACTTCTCTTACATCCACAACCATGACCACACTTCACGTATAACAAGACATAAAAAAAAATATAAGCATAGGTAGGTGGACCAAGATGCGGCAAATATCTTCTAGGGGAGAAACAGCCATTACTAACAAGCTTAAAGTGATAAAAAATAATATAGATAAATGGCATACTCGACCTAATACTTATCGTCGTGCAGAAATTATTACTACAAGAACAAGAATTGGACTCACTCACCTCACATGTACTTTTATATAGGGAGTGATTCACCATCAAGCATGCCCACCCCCTTTTTCTTCGATAATGCAGTTGTTCAAAATTGTTTAAATATATTTACGGACCGTATTTTGAAATTCTTGACATTTTTCGACTAGGTACTTAAGGAGTGTTGTCCTGTGGAGATACAAAGTTCTGTTTTTCAAATGAAAAGCCCCATTTTCAGCTGTAAATTATTCAGTGTGTAATTTATTGAAAACACTTTCCGTGGCCTATATTTGAAATACAAAATAGTTTATTTAAAATTCTATCATTCCAGTTTTATTATTTATTATTATTTATTACTTATTAACAATAAACAACTCATATTGTAATTACTGCAATGACATAAGACATAACTTACATATGTACTTAAATATTATTAATTGTATGTATTCATTTAATATTTATAATTATGTTAATTAATAATTTAATTTTGCCTACTTGGTACATTGTACAGTGTATGAATGTAGATCGTACCTCCTACGGAAAAATGAAAGTTTGTTTCATATATTACCTATATTTTCATCATGCCAATTAATGTTACAGTAATGATAAATAGTTTTATTTTTTTATCTTGAGGCAGTATCGATAATATGTTTGTAGTCTGTATAGTTATTATTAACTGCACACAGGTATAATAATATTATCTAGTAATGATCTAAAACAGAAATATTGTGTACAAAAGGCCCAAAACAATACTTGCGTACTTATAATTTTAATTTGAAATGAATAATTTATGAAAATATACTATCGAAATTAAATTAAATAAAAATAAAAATATCGTGTAATTAATATTACATTTTTACTTTTTAAAACCTATAAGACTATAACTTGCAGTACATCCCGAAATTACATTAATTACATAAATTTACTGTTACTCCGCAAATAAGGAATATAGAGGAATGGGTAAATTGAATGGTATATTTTTATGATATTCGATTAGTTATTGTAATATGACCGATTGAATAAATTAGGAATTTGATACCTATCAAATATTCTATGACCGTTTCATAATATTGAGTCTTATTATTTTTGTTTAGTAAGATTTGAAGTGTTTAGACATACCTAGAGTGCATAAAAAATGAGTCGAATTGATTTTTTATTTAATAAAGCAATAAACAATTTCAGTACAAAAATACTGATCGACATCAAAGAATATAATTTAAACCGCCTTCCGTTAAATTAAGAAATAAAAAGTTATACCTACAAGTTGTTATGAATTAATAATTTATAACCCAAATTTATACACCTCTTTTCCGTTTATATTTTAATTTATTTTCTTATTTACGACATCGTAATATTGGTATATAATTTTGTTACGCCTGTAGTTGCAGGCTTCTAATTAACATTTTGTGAAATTAAATTGGATATGGTTTCAAGCAAAACAGTAGCCACCGCGTAAAAATGTATTCTATAAAAGTAAAAAACGTGTTTAGTACTTAATGATGGTTTTTTAAATTCGGTTAGGTCGGTCTTGGCACGACACAAGTTAATTAAAATAAAAAAAAATTGTACCTATGGATACTAAATTTGATAGTTGCAGATGGCTGATGGTAACACTTTTCGACGTTAGAATAAATATAAATATTTTGTGTTGGAGTTAGAAGGGCTTGCACGTGTTATGTAAAAATTTCACAATCATGATACTGCAAAACATTGATTATACAATCGTATCGAATCAAACTGTTTTGTTAAAATTGCTTTTACTCAACTCTACGTATAAACTCTGGTATACATCTATATATACTCAAATATATTATTTTATATGATCTACCTGCATACATAGATATGAATACGCCTATACTCAATTATACGGCAATATTGTCATACTGAAAAAATAAAACATTAAATTTAACTATCATTGTCTTAAAACGGCCACTATACCTATTCGATATATACATATATACTTGTAACAGCGCAAAGAATAGTATATTATTACACATAGGGAAGTGTCTACATTTTAGGTTTTAAGTGTACTATATAACATATAACATATGTATATAGTACATATATATATATATATATGCAGTTGTAGTATTGGTATGTACGACCTGGTAGCCGGTAGGTACAGTTTGAATGTATATAATGTCGAGAAAACAAACTATTTTCTAGTCGATGTAATAAATCTAAAAAATGATAATTATTGTTGGTATACCTACATTATTTATTTTCTTCTCAGGTACCGAATACTCTTAGGTAGATGCCTTATAGGTACATCAGTTTATCATTATATTGATATCAATAACAATAAAACGCATTGATTAGTGATCCTTGCAGATATATAATTTACATGCGCCTGTGCTAAACTGCAGGGTTTGTAAAAGCAGCAGTTACGGCAATGAATACATGTATAATATGATATTATTTTTCATTATTATTATAAATTATGATCATCACCCATTTATTGTATTGATTTTTTTTTAAACAATCATTATTAATAATTGTATTCATGTACCATGATATTACGAATATTTTGATGGAATTGCAAAAAAAAAAAATTAACAAGTATCATCATTTTATTTTTATAATAAATTATAATTTTATTATTACCTATTTATTTGAACAAGATTTAGAAGCATGACACTTGGAATTACATAGTCGGTCTGCTTTTTTACACTTGATTTTTAAATAGGCAGTACGATAAGTAAAAAAAATGAGTTTATACACAGTGTTTCAAAAAATGCATAGTTTGTTGTATCATAATGATACATGAATAAAATTAATAACGATTGTTTATAAAAAAAATCAATACTACAAATAGGTAATGATTGTAATTTATAACAATAATAAAAAATAATATTAGTTGGTAAAAAAAAAATTGCATTGCCCGGGTAGGACCACATTGCCCGTAACATACCTATACCTAGCCTAGGTTAAATAGCTATTTATTTCTTTAATCCAATAATTTTAGGCATGATTGCCTTCGTCTAATTAGAAAAAAAAGTAATTATTGATCAGGTAGATACTAAACAAAAACTCTTTGTGATTATATATAGGCATATAGTTATCATGATGGTCGTATACATTTTGATTGATATACATTTTGTTATTCGTATGAAAATCACAAAGTTTTGGAAGTGATTGATTGGAGTGTTCGATTCATAAAAAATATTATGAATGATTATTTGAAAATATTGCTGCAATTGTATTATTATAAAGTTTTTATTATATTGCTTCCAGAACACTGTACAATCGGACGTAATAAAAAAAAAAAGGAAAATGGATAAATAATTATTCTTCCCTCCACGACTGTTCGAGGAGTAGAAATTTCTCCTCATATTTAAAAATATATTTAACTCAATATTATATTATAATTAAACTATTGGTATGCATTTACCATATTTTTATTGAAAAAATAGTTTATAGGTATATAATATATTAATATATTAATATATATTATATTGGTAAGTAAATTATACATTATTTATTATTTCGTCAGAATGTCCAATGGTAATAGGACGTCGTGCCACTAGTTGATTGTTATACTTATTAATTATAAATTATAATACTTATTATAGATAATTATTTATTTAATATATTGTATTATGATCATGGCGTGTCTGGAAATGTACCTATTATTATAATTTATATTACCTAATATATGATGTGTTTCTATTATATTCAATATTGTATACAATTTTAATTGCACTGATATTTCTTATCAACAAAATGTGGTCACCGTTTAATTGAATACAACTTAAAGATATTTTATCAAAAGTAATAAAAAAAAAGTTAGCAGTGATCATCTAAAAGACATTTCTGTGTGATGGTTGAGGAAAGGAAACCTACAGTAAAAAAAAAAATAAAAAATAAAACTTTTTAGAACGTCGGCATTATAGCTTTTCAGCGATATACCGATACCGATACTATTATTTATCGCTTACATATTATTATAGGTACTTGTCCAGCTACACACACACACACACACACACACACACACACACACACCATCTGCTGATGATTATTAGAACACGTGACAAATTTGAAATCCCATACAGTGAAACACGATCCGCTAAAATGTGCGCCACGCTGCTAAATAAATCCACCGAAACAATACCCGTAATATACCGCACCGATATTCGGTGTATAATATTTCGAACGCAAATAAACTGATAACGATAATGTACATTATAATTTACAGCTTATAATATTATGTACACATATTATTTCACGCGGCGCGTATTATTATTCCCACGGTCTGTGATGCGGTGACAACAGCGAGCAGATAACAATAATATTATATTGGGCGATCCGCCTATATTATATTATATTATATTATATCGGTCGAAGATCCGACCGATGTATCACACATTGTATATGGTAATATTTTGTGCGCGTACACATATACCCCCGCAGTATATCAATACCTATACCGCGACGACCGACGTCGGTTAATACGCCGCACAAGCGCATTTCGCATACGGCGAAGTGTCGGGTGCGCGTGTGGCGGCGATACAACAACATATTATTACAGTGTGTATTATAATTATTATTATTATTATTATTATTATGCGTTTTTGTTCGTCTCTCAAAACTGGGATTATGGCAGACCCCGAGTGTATTTATCACGTGGCCTCGATTGTTCTGGCACACGATATGTACGTCATATACGTATGTGTATATAACAGTGTAGATAACGATATTATATCGTATACAATACACGACGCGGTTTACACGTGTTGCATAAGCTACAAACACTGCAGCGACGGACGTATGACGACGCGACGTGAGGCTGCTGCGGCAGTATACATCATCGCAACACAAAATGTATACGATGTAAGTATATAAATAATAGTGTGTAACACACACACACACGCACACACACACACACACACACACACACACACACACAGAGTTTGGGGCACATATCGTCGTAAGTACGCCTCCTCCTCCTCCCGGTCGGGTCGGGCCCGCGCACAAACGGCCCACAGACTGACGTCACCGCCGCGATGTACATATATTACACATTACATGTACCGATTTCCGGATGATATATACACGTAAGTATATTCGTATGTGTGTATACGTATGTATATATTATATAGTGAGGGAGCGACCGGATTATGGCAAGCGAGCGCTGGTATATAAACGATGCGTCGTCCAGATAACGGACTCCATTAGCCGGAGAGCTCGACTCGAGGGACACCAGCTCATCGATGCTCGCGTGGAATGAGGTCGGGGGAAACGATTCGCACGCTTTGAGCGGAATGAAAAAATCTTTTTTGTTTTTTAATGACGAAATGCGGTTTGAGCCATTATTGCAGCCCATACCCCGCGTCATATTATATTATGTGTATAGTGCAATACTCTATGTATCGGCGATATTATTGATTCGGAACAATATTATTG
This sequence comes from Myzus persicae, assembly GCF_001856785.1. Taxonomy (NCBI): domain Eukaryota; kingdom Metazoa; phylum Arthropoda; class Insecta; order Hemiptera; family Aphididae; genus Myzus; species Myzus persicae. The sequence goes on from NW_019103892.1 coordinate 214,999, forward strand.
TCGGAGATTAAAAAACGTTTGAACGACATATTGCAGTGCGACGCCGATATACCTACAATGATTTATCGCTCAATGTATGTATTGTTTTGATTCGGATTCGACTCATTGTATACGGCGGCACATCGTGGCAGAAGGAGACGAGAAATAAGAGTTTGCATGTATTATACTCGTGCCACTAGTGAGTCAGATGCAAATGACGAGCAATAAATTTAGAGTCGCCTGTGTGTCTATTGCGGCGTATCAATTGATCTATGATATTGTAAGCGGTTCTACGAAGATTGAGCGAAAGAAAAAGAGTTGCGAATACAAATTATGAGCGAAAACATATGGAGCGAAAAATATAATATTATAATAAAATTAAAATAAATTATTTGCACACACATATAATTATAGAATTAATACATCCATATTTCATGTTTGTCATACTTATTGAATACTGAATTAATACATTTATACTTGCAATGAAAAATTATACGCGATTCCTTTTAAATATTGAAGTTTCGGATATTATAATAATTGTCAATAATATGTTTTAATTTTTTGGCAGAATCATTATATTTTTTTTTATATGACGAACGTATGCCAACCATCAGATGTACAAAAAGTTATAATTCGTTGGTTTTTTTTTTTTTAATACCTTGTAAAAGTGTCTCATCCTATAAACTATTGTGTGAATATTCGCAATTGATTCAATTAAATATATCAGTATCTTCTTATACAATATTTATGTACTACAAATGAGTAAAAAATAATGATGAAACAGGCCACAGGGTATCTACGTCCTAATATGTAAATACATAAATATATATAAATATACATAATAACAAAACATTGGAATAGCTCGTTAAAACGTCATTACAAGGATATTTAGATAGCATTATATCACATTGACACATTGAGAACTCAAAGTTGTACATTTACAAAACATGTTCACAGGCATTTCGGTTAAGAAATTTATTTTTAATGTTTATTTTACGTTTTTTAATGTTGAGTAAAACAGTAGCGAATGAAATGTGACAATAATGATAGTGCAATTATGTGATGTAAATTTATTTTTATCATGCAATCAACGTGTAAACGGTAGTTATACAATGTCTAATAATACTTTAATGTATATACTTAAAAATTGTAAGCAAAAACTATTAGATTCCAAAAATAAGAATATGTAGGTACACTATAAATATATTGTAGCTACGCACATATAAGAGTATTTCGATTAATATTTCAAAGTCGATTCACCAAAACAAAATGATATTTACATGTTGTGCACGGTACGTCAAACACTTACGATTTTATATACATACAATATGTAACGTGTCATACAGTACATACTTTTCATAATATTTATATAGATGTAATATACACACGCTTAAAACAATACAATTATGTAAATCTGGATTTATACGCGAGTATTAAATCTTCATCATCAGATATTCCATCATTATTACGTCCACGAACTCGTTGAAGGAAAAATGGTCTTGCCATCCCCTCCCATATATATATATACACACACACACACACATAACCAGAGTACCCCTCCTCGTGCTTACCCCCTCTCCGCGACATCCCCACCCTGTTGTGTACGTATATAATATGTATAGCCGTCTGCGGCGGTTGGACGAGAGGAAATAATTCATGAAATATGCATAAGATACGGCGACGACGCTAAAACCTCTTCGGCAATAGATCGGGTGACGAGGGGCGCTCCTGCGGCAGGGCACCGCGGCGAAGTGGTTGAATATGCCGAGAGAGCCGGTAAAAAAATAATAATTCCCCTTTTACGTGACCGAAATGTATATTATTATATAACAACGCCGACGTCGACGACGAGGGCGAAACACTCCGTTTTCTTATGTATTATACATAGGCTAATCCTGTGGAATATTGCCAGGAACCCTCGCCGCCCTGCTCTTCTCGTTGGGTATAGCGGATTAAGTAAAAAAAAAAATGGTTTTCGGCACCGCTGAGTGCCTAGACGTAGAACCGGTGGGGTGTGTTTTTGCCGGTATTTTTATTTACTTACTGCAGACATTTCGCCGGCCCACCGCTGTGTGATTTCTTCCGCGAGACTTGGGGTTGAATATTATGAAATACATGTTATATTTGCAGGGGAGACCGTCGCCGGGAAACGCGTGTATGGAATCTTCGTGGAATATTGAAATCGGCAACCATTTTGTTGTGTTACCCACGAGTCCTGCAGTGTACGAAATTCAGCCGAATTCTGTACAATTTAATATCATGTATAACGATGTATAATGTATCCATATATGATATATATTATATGCAGGGGCGCAATTTCAATAAAAAAGGTCGGGGTGCTGAAGCCCCTTTATTTTTTTTCATATTATCTTATGGTTGTGGATGCCAGCATAATGACTATTAAAATGAAAATAAATATGAAAAATATTGTGGGTGCTAAGCACACCCAAGCACCTCCCAAATCACGCCTATGATATTTATATGGCATATAATTCAATTAAACGCTGACCATTATTGTTGTTGGACTACGCAGGTATAACAGTTGTTTTTGTTATTAGCAGTATTACACTACAAGACAGATTTAGGTATTGGCAATATTCTTGGCATCTTAAAATAATAATCATTTGAAATATCTGTCTTATAATAATTGTTAATTACATACAATTATACCTATACTTATTATATCTCGTTTTTTGGGTTTAAATATATAGCCGGGTGCAGGGAATTGTCCACACATCACTGTCGCCCAACCTACTTATTACCTATATCTATGTAGTATGAAATATAATATATTATGTATTTTGTATACATATTGGATTGGATCTTTAATTTATAATAAAGCATTACAATTTCATATTTTTAATGTCATCTTCTATATTATAGTTGGAAAGATTAAATAAAAAATCATACACAGGTAATACCTATAATATTATATTATAATACGTGTATTGAACATTATTGCTTATATCTACAGCGCTAAAATATAAAATATTATTATTAATAGTTGTTGGTCATTTATTTTATTTATTTTACAGTATTCTATCCAAATGGTTGTATAATATAATACATTTCCATATAACAACAAATTACAATACTGAAGACAGCGTCGTACACAGATATGTTCAATGGGAGGAGTTTCTATATAAAAAATTATATGTATAATTTGTTTTTATCAAAAATATTATTCAAAATATTTTTAATGCCATACATCTGTAGGTTAGTACATAAAAAAATACCAAGGGGGTCGGTGGATTTGAACACCCCCCCCCCTCGTGTGCGAATGAAGAATACCTATATATATATATAAATATAATATGATAAGCAAAACATGAAATCAAATCAAAGGCATATAGACATAGTCAAGTTATTCTCATTGGGCTTAAAAAGTTCACGAACCGGAAGTTAAAACCGCGGAAAGGTGTTACTGTTAACAGTAAATAGTCGTGACTAGAGGTTGAAAATGATAATCATCGATTTACTGGTATAGATAACCTGTACGTACACCATTATATACACAACAGTGGTTACTACACAGTGGTATACATTTGTGTATACCCGATAGTTGGTATCCTCTGTGCAATGTACACATTGTTATTTTTACTTCCAGTTTTGGTAACGAGATATACAGATAGTTTCAGCTCGACAGCCGCCTGGTAGCCTATTAATAGCACGACGTTTTACAATTATTAGTAAGCCACGCATATACGTGTGTATACCTATGCCCTATATACCATGTCCATAAGTATATAATATAGAGTATGTATATGCGAGTATATAAAATAGCCTATAGCAGGGATCTCCAAATGGCGGCCCGCGGATGAGTTTTAATCGGCCCGCAGACGAGGAGAAAAGAAGCCGATTATTTCTTATCTTTGTACATTGGTTTTGGCGGGACGGGTACAGATTTCCCGATTTTGATAAGCGAAAAAATTTTGATGATATCTCGATATACCACAACTAGTACCAGAATATACCAGAGATCCAGCAGTGACACCACCAATAAGAAATAATTTACAGTGATGCCTAGTTAGCGGATTTGAAATCTGATGAAAATTGTCTCCGATTTCGATCACTCTTATTAAAATAACACCAATTTTATTTTGCATATTTTGCATATTTCAACGTTTTTAACTATTAAATACATATTGAATGCATATATTTGTAGTTTTTAAGTGCATATTATTATTTATAACACATATATTCGTTTTTCGTCGTATTATCACGTTCACAGACACATAAAATCGATAAAATTGACACAGGTCGTTATTTCCAAAGATAAGATTTCTTTTTTTTTTTTTTTTAATTGATTGTTTATGGCATCAACTACATGGTTATTAGCCGGAAGGTACTGTAGGGTTTGGAACAGTAGGGTTTTTCGGAACTGTAGGGTTTGGTACACGTGTGTGTTTGTTTTTGGCAGAATTTCGAATGGGGCACCCGTAGGTTTCTGCAATGCCCCGGGGATGGGGGATGGCGACACTTGTTCTCCGGTCACCGCGACTTGTCCGGAGAAAAATGCCGCCCGGTGGCCGACGATCGAACCGCGACCGGCTGCGTCGCAGCGGACACGTCAGACCACTCGGTCACCTCGTCCCCGATAAGATTTCTATACTAAAAAAATAGACGGAAACTATGAACTATCTACAGATTTAAATGCAAGTCATATTGCATGTATGAAGTACGCTCCTATAAATACTGCTGAGGTCGAGCGAAGTTTTTCAATGTATAAAAATGTACTTACAGATAATCGGAGGAATATAACGTTTGAGCACATTAAGGAACTTCTGATCATCCAATGCAATAAGGTAAAATATGAATTCAATTTTTGTTTCAGTTTTTTACTCATGTGAGCTAATACTTTATAGATTGAAGATACAGAATGTTGAATGGCGACGAAGACGAAAAAATACTCTAAAAGCTTTTTTATACTTTTTTAATACCATACTAATTAATAAATATTGTTACATAATTTTACATAATACATTTACATATTTTTACATGGTTTTAAAAAAAATTTGAAGTGCATATTTAAAAATAAATACATATTTTATAACATATTACAGCATTTTTAGAAGCATATTTTGAGCATATAAATCCGGTCCCTAGTTATTACATATTATTAAAATATTTATAACACGTGCAATTATATATGAGTACATTGCAATGCCGTCGGATATAGGAAAATAGCTGGTAACCGTACATATTATATTGTGTTTACAGTCTCGTTTTCGGTCGTCGGATGATGGAAAACGTTTAACCAACGAGGGAGGGTAATCGCGGCGGTGGCGCGGGGTAGGTGTACAATACATATACAATATATACATACATACATCCAAAACGAGCTGGTCGCGCGTAAGAAATAACGAAAAAAAAAATAGGAATAAAAAACGGGTCCGATTAAAAAAACATTCTAAATGGTAATCGAGACACGCGTAAAATAACAACAACAACAATAATAATAATAATAATAATAATAATAATAATAATAATAATATGATAATACGTTTTCGAGCGGTGCGCGCCACGGCGTACCCGGGGGGGGGGAGGGGTGGCGGAGAGGGGAGTGGCCGCGTGATTTATCGATCTCGCGCGCGTCCGTGTAAATGTTTGTACGGCGCAACAATACGCCGCCGCCGTCGTCGGGCGGGCGTGTCTTATTATGCGTAATTAATATTATAATACGCGTTTGCAGGCGGCCGGCGGTGACGATTCGGCACAGTTTTTTTTTTCTCTCTATAATATCAGTGTATTCCTGACGCGTGAGAAGTCACGTGCCGCGTTCGACGGTCTCACTCGCTCTTTCTCGCCCACCCGTCTCCTCTATATTATGCTATGTCTCCAGCCGTACGTTTCGGCCCGCGTTTCTCACCCCATGTATTTCCATATTTTTTTCCGGGGCGGTTTGTGTCGCACGCACTCGGCACGTCATTCTATACGCGCACATATTATAATATATTATTACGATATTATTATTGTTGCTGTTGGTGTTGAAGGTATATTATAGATCGTCAATAATATAGCATACGCACAATAATATTTAATATCGTGTAATAGCGTATGTATAATATATGCCTATATGTACCAACTTCATGTTTGTTAGGCTCGTTTGTAGTGAAAGAAAAACATGGTTTCGATAACATTAGGCGTTATTTGATAATTTATCATGTGCGGAAATATAATTGTATTTTTGGGACGATATGGTATTATATTTTTCAAAGTTTAACCATCACTATAATATTATGGATAAATAAATATAAAAAAATATAAATAAAATATAGTATAAATAAATATCATAAATTCATCACTGGTAATTTTTTACATTTTATACCAAAACACCCGCATAGCATACATAAAGTTTTAAAATTTGATGAGCGAGTCGTAAAGGAAGAATGAATATCCATTTAAATCTTAGCAGTGATCCACCAAAAAGAGTTTATTTATTTTTAGACAGGTAGGTACTCATAATTATAGAAATACCTATAATAACCAATAACTTTTAAAAATATCTGTAAATTCTTCCAAATCGTGTACACATTACACCTATGTACAGATAATAATTAACATACGACATTCTTTATTTCAGAAAAAACTCAAGTTTATGAAAATATTTCATTTGCATAATTTTAATTCGTTATATGGGTTATCTTTTTGAAAATATTATATTTTTGCTATTTTTTATCGTTAACATTTTCTTATTATTTATCTGTTTTAAAGGACAGCATATTTTATACATTTTTAATTTCATATTTCTAAGCAGAATATTATTGGAAGTATTTTGATCTATATAAAAATCAAATTTCGAACATGTAGTTTATTAATTATAACTGTAATAAGTATAAAGTGTAGATGAACGAAGTAGTGCACCATCATTTTGAGGGATAAGTATATGCCACTCCACTCCGCTCTTCATAACTTTAAATAATTATAAGTTATAACTCATACACTGCTTGTCAAAAATTCAATTTTTATATTTTTATTGAATAAGTACCTATTCCAAAAAATATGGTGCTGTGCAATAACGAATTAAAAATACACGAGGTTTTCAAAAAAAAGTAAGCTATTTAAAGAATGATAACGATGAAAATATTTTCAAAAACGTTAATAGTTTTGAAATAATAAGTGTCTTACGGGCTGTAATAGTCTAATATTATTAATATTATTAATACTCGAAGCCAATATAAATAAAAAAAAAGTGTCTTACGTTAAATTGAGCACCCCATACAGAGCTAGTATATGTATACTTATGTATTATTAATTATTACTACTTATGCTAGGGACAACTAATAAAAAAATAAAATGAATATAATTATAACCAAATTGTCAACTTTTTTAATTTACAAATGTTTTAAAACAATAGTTACTATAATTTACAAAATACTTTACTGGCCACTGTGCTCTATATAACTAGATATATCTATATACCTACTTTATAGTATTATGCAAAATACTTATACATTAATATATTATTATTAAAATTATAACATACTACTAATATATAAATAGTGCAGATGCCTATGTATGCGCTTAAACGTTTTAAATATTAAGTTAGGCATGTGCCATACTTTTTTTTATTTTATAATTATTGACTATTCACTACGTGCAGGTTATTGAATATAAATCATTAAAATAATTACTATATCTAACGTCAAATATATAATATTATGTTGATGGTGTGTCAACACCGAATTTCGCACGAAGACATATTATATTATGCTCTGTTCTGGTACCCATCACTCGTGTACAGTACGGGTTGCTTAAATTATAAGATCGGGTTTAAATATTGGCTAAAGTTGTATTATACGTTTGTACCTACTAAATCTTTAGTGCGAGAACAAATTGTCCGATTACAGTAACAGCGGTAGTATAATAGTGTGTATATTATAAATATATATATAACGTCCGTATTCCTATTTATTCGACCATATAATATAATACCTACTACACTCCAGTAACAAATCCGTCCAAAACAAAATTGTTAGTTGCCCACGACAGTTGTATAGGTTCAATCATTTAGTACCTACCTACATTTTAATCGCTGCGATTTAAGATATAGCGATACAAGATATTAGAAGTAATGTGGTTGGAAAAGAAAGCCGGCTTTCATCTTCGTGAGACTGTTACATTTTTTGCTAAGCGTAATTAAGTAAACACTGCAACTTTTAAAAATCCATAATTTACCTCATTTACATTTATACTACTTCATATAATCATATATAATCATATAGAATAATAATAAAATAATAATAATATCAGACTTGTCACTTGTGGAACGGGAATTGTATTGGCAACACAAAGTTATTTTTTTTTCAATATTATTTTATTTTTATGAACCTTATTTTTTTTCAGCAAAATAAATTATAAAAAATAGTTATGATGATATTATCTTATTTTATCAATTAGTTCTAATTCATGTCTATGAAGTATGGATAAGTAGGTATTTTTTTGATTCATTATTAGATGTATTTAAATATAGGTATTCCCAAATATTATAATACGGTATTATAGGTCTCAGAACCGTGTACAAATATTCCTGCGTTTAGATCCTTTTTAATATAAAGTTTTTCCCAATAAATTTGATCCAAGTTGCCATTTAATAAAACAATATAATTTTATATTGAAAATAAAAAGGTAAAACAAATGAATTTTCAATACATTTGCAATCATACTAGATAGGTATATACTAGCTTACTGCTGCAGCAAAGCATTTTTTATAAATCAATTTTTAACAATACCGGTTATTTTTAAGTTTATACATCTGACCCACTTTTGTATTTTATAGAGATATAAAACCCCTACTCGTACCACTATCTGGATAAAATAGGTTTTAAAAATGTATGTTATTCACTGGTAAACTAAACAGGATTGTTTTTTTTTTTAAACACGCATTACATTTTTTTCTTTACTAGTGCACGTTTTATTAGATACTATAAAATATATTTTCGTTCTATATCCAATTCCAAACTGGCATTATGATTGCAATACATGTTCTTGTTTTAAATTTAATTTATTTAAATAACTGAATATTGTTGAAACATTTACCTATACATAATCTATACAATAATACATACCTACAATGACTTATAAAAGTAAATTTCATTAAAGGATTATTATATTAGCAATTAAGTATGAAATTTATACTATACGGTAGGTATACAAGTATTGGAAATTTAGTAACATAAATTTATATTTTCTTTTAAGTCATTAACTCCTCAAGTATAGAAAACTAAAATATAACAGGTCAACAAGCAATTTTCTGTTCGTTTATAAACAGGTACACATTAATTGTGCATATGTAGGTTGATAGGTATATATATATATACATTTCAATTCATCTGAATTCAATTAAAATTAAAATAAAGTTGCTAGAGTATAAATAGGTACCTATCATATTTTATTCAACAAATCTATAAACAACTGAACAACATACATTAGTAATTAAATTGATTTAAAACATAAGGAGATTCTTATTGTTCACAGTTATACCCAAAAGCCATAAATCATTATGTATTTTATGTACCTACCTAAATCCAATATATAATTCGATATTTTTCTAAATGTAATATTTTATGATGTACAATTTAATAATAACTGTTGTACTTACACCGAAATGATGTGTAAATAATTATGAATTCCATAAATAGCACTGTTTCATAATCTTTCTAACGAACTATAGGTTCATGGCTACTGGTGTTGTGTTATGTTAATAACAATTCTATTTAGTATAAACAAATAGGGGAATTAAAACCATGCATGGTTATCGGTCATTCGGTCGTCTGTACCATTTTAATTAGTAACAAAAACAATTATTAAACATTAAGGAATAAAAGCCCAACATAACTATAATAATAATTATTATTATAAGTAGTAGAAGTAGTAGTAGTAGTAGTAGTAGTAGTAGTAGTAGTAGTAGTAGTAGTAGTAGTGGTAGTAGTAGTAGTAGTAGTAGTAGTAGTAGTAGTAGTAGCAGTAGTAGTAGTAAGAAATATTACATATATAGGTGCACTGTTGTATTTATCCGTGTACGAACGTGTACATGACGACCCAACGACTTTTTATCTTTCTATTACATAATAAGGCACTATATATGTCTGTATATGTCATTGACATTTTGACCTTTCTCTCTGTCTCATTATATTTTAATGGAGAGAAAAGTTTAAAAAATGCAAACAATTTTATGTGATCGTTTCGACTTCATTAATGTATCACAATACCACAGTAAAACTGTTGGTCACAAGACTTTTGGACTATCTCCCAATATCCGGTCCACCAAAAAAAATTTGAGGTCCAATAATAAACATGGTCTACCATGGTAAAAAATACTGTACCTATTGTACGCAGCATACCTATACCTACATATTTTGATAACTTTTTAATTAGAATATAGTTATTATAGATGACAGTGAACATAAATTAAAATGCTGTCCCATCCATTTCACTCTTATTAGTTATTAATCGTTAATGTCAAAATAATAATAATATTGTTCCCAAAAAACTCTTATTTAAGACTTTAAGTAAAACAGTATTATAATGATTTTCACTATTATTTTTTAAGGTTTTTCCGTAGTGTCTTATGCATATAAATTCAAAGGTCTACCATTTTATCAAAGTATTGAGTACATTCTCTGACGGTAAAATGTTTAATTAACCTTTCTCTATATAATTGGATTTAATACGTTTTTTTTTAAAACGGTCTGCTAATTAAAATTAAGACTGCTAAACATATACACAAGGACGGGTGATGAACGAGATTTCTTGTTCTTGTTCAATAAAAAAAAAAATGTAAATACAAACGCACCCATCTCTGTGAATATAACGAACAATGGACACTGCACAGCTAAATGTAATTAAACTTAACACATGGTATAGTAATATATAGTGAATATATGACATATAGGTACAATGGTACATATTATACAGCTAGTACATTTATCATAGGAAGGGGTACAGAAAATCAAACGCCAAAAAGCACATCAAAAAAAGAAAGTTATTGTTCTTTGAAAATCATACAAAGTACGTCAGAAATCAGAATTGAATGTTATTCGTCATCATAAGAAAATGCGCACCCAAATGTGTGAGCGGTTATATTAATTATGTAGGTACAATATAAATATTATCGATTATAAATCATAATTAAGTAGAATAGTATTGTGTACGATGTTGTATCACTCAAATTCAATCTTTTTTTTTTTTTAACGGTGAATTAATTAGAGAATGCAATTCCAAGTATTCTAAGTTTAAGCGTTACCTCATTTTTATTCATTAGGTAATTCCTGACCACTGCTCAAAGTACATTTTCACGATTCGACTAATCGTTTCTTCTGCAGTGCGCATTGAAAGCGTTGATTGTTTAGTTTTAAACAAATATGTGCTCATTACTCAGATCATATATACCTATCAACTAATTTAAATGTTAGATGAAATGTAAACATATCATTCAAAAAAAATATGTTGCAAAATATTACGGTTTTATACAGTAAAATATTATGTTATTATTACAAGATGTGTATATTATAGTATAGTCGGTATGATGTTATATTATACTGATTACAATAAACGTATAAAATACAAATAGGTACAATAATATTGGCTGTATACCTATATACGGTAAAAAAAAAAAGTTAACAATCGATTTCTGTCCTCAATGATACTTATAATAATACGTGGTGATCGGTTTTGTGATGCTATACGTAATTAAATTGTTTGTGCCGGTTATGAAAAAAAAAAAAAAAAAAAATGATATTGTCCTCAATTATTTGTGGATTATACTTTTTAATTTATTATAATTGACATACATCGCAGTACTCTTACACATTTCGAATTGACTAATGCACGCGTGTATATACATATACATTATATTTCTTTTGTGCGCATAATCACATCATACACAACCTACAAGTGGAGCAAAGAGGGGAGGAGTTGAATAAATAACTGTGCAGCCATTATCGGGTAGATATTGTTCCCCCGACGGGACAATATATCCGCACAAATCACGGTGTTTCGTTTGTAACCAAGGATTTACATGCCGTAATGGAAACCAGCGATGCCTGTAATAATAATCCTCAGAGACCTGATTATTATTGTTATTATTATTGTTACACTTCTAAATGGAAATGTCCCCGAATCCAATTATTGTATAATAACGATTTTCGTTGAATCGTATATGTAATGCATGGGCTGCTGTTGATCGGGCGTTTGGCGAGGGGAAAACAATTTGAAATTGCGTTGTCAACGGGTCGCCAAAACGAGTTGAATTCAATGAACTAGATAATTTGATAAATTAACACGTTCGTTTAGTGGCGTTTAATTTTTTTGTTCCATTTTTCAACTGAATTTCAACTTTTAAATTTGATTTTGAACGTGGGCAGTAAACTGAGCATAAAATTAAAATAGTTTGAAAAAAATGTAATCTGAGTAGAAGATAAAATCCACCTTCACATGCAATAAAAATACTTTAAAATTAAAATTGACAAATTATGTCCTTCAGACAGTACAATATTGAGACTATGGTCTGGCCATACACATAACCCAATAGAGTCACCTATGACTCGAATGTCCGGTTTTCTTACGTGCCTACATATTTTGAATTTTTACATATTCAAGTATATTATTATAAGAGTTGTTCGTTCTTCCCCTAGAATAGTTAATTTGAACAGTTTAAAATACTTCAAATATTACCTAATTTATTTATTATAAGGAATTATTTTACTTTCGATTAATTTCATATATTATGCTACTTTCGACATTATTTTTACTTTAACAACATGTATTTATGTTCACTGCCCTAAAGTGGATTTACTGAAGTAAAAATACTTACCATGTTATGCAGCAATATATAAAACAAAAGTTTTCTAGTTCTGCTCAGAATATAGAATACAGAAACGTAATATTATATTAATGGTTAAACCGTACAAACGTAAAGCGTTATTCTCTAATCACTTATTTATTTATCTCTTAACATTGCAAACATCAGCTATGCAATTATGGTCATGTATTATTGGTCTAATAATGAAATATATTATATTCTAACCATTAAAAATTCCACCTAACAACCAAACTATTGGATTAATTGTCCTATATGGTTGTATGCATAAAAAAATTAGTAAATAGTTTATAATATATTATATTATAGTATAGTAGGAAATCTGCTATTTAGTATTTACTATATTATGGTGCCTACAATCTACACAAACATTATAATATTCCTGTGTACTATACGTACATATACATAGTTTATAGCACTGTTTAACATACTTATTAGATAAAGTTGTGTGTATAAATTTACTCACAGACATAAACATAATTTTCTCAGATAACAATAACTGAAATCATAATTAATTGTATTCGATTCTACATAATATTTTTAGAGATGCGATAAACGTGGCCTTCAATATGGCATGGTTGGACTTTAAACATCGTCTCGATAAGGAGGGTACCCACGGCTACCTATTCGTCATTATATTTTGTTATTTTCGTCTAAATATTTTTTTATAAATAAAGTGTTAGATCATACCAATCGACTAAAAACTATATAATACAGTAACTTTTTGGTTTTATAATATGATAATAATGAGTAAATACCAACACGGTTAATTCAATATTAAATATTATAAAAATTATTGATTTGATATATTCTGCAAAATGTTCAAATAAGTAACTCTCGGTTATTTTTATGTTTAAGAAATTGATCGACGGAGTATAAATAATGGTCAAATTTAATATGATACCTAAAGCTTTAAATTTTGACCTGTTACAATATGCCCAAATGGCCAATTATTACTAACGTCGGACCAAAATTCTCGTGGTTTTTTGTGTTTTTAACGATACGTTATAATATAATAAACCCGATGAGTTATATTATAAAAACAGCACTTTGAGCACGGCTTCTCAGGAATTTTATTTGGCCGGTCTTTATTTTTAATACGGTCGTTGCGTGGCATATAATGATAATAATATTATTATATTTCGGGCGAAAACCGACGGCGGTAAAGAAAAAAAACTAAAGGACCGGTAAAATATATTAAATATCCTCTGCGGTTACTTGTTATATTTACGACCGCCTTAATAGAGACATAAATAAAACCGTCTTAGTGTCGGACAAGCTGTTAATTATTAGATCGCCTTAAATGCGTATTTAATGACCCCGGTGCACTATTCACCAACATAAGTATCTCTATAGCAGCTGTCTAAAAACCGCCGCCGCCGGCATATACTACACGCAGCCATAACCCGTTAAAAATCTACGGAAATACTGACAAATTGTACTGTATCGTTTAAATAACTTTTGATGGTGTAATTTTTGTTAATTTTTTTCCTTAATTCGAGGGGTTCCTTTGTTAGAGTAATATTTATGACTTGTCCTAGCTAAGAAATATCTACGTATAGTGAGCGAAAATTGGTGTGAAAATTGGTGCGAAAATTGGTGCTGAATGTTGCGGGTTGTACACTAATTCATAATAATATATAGTTAAAACGAATCGCTAAAAGCGTGTGTTTGATAAATCGTTTTTTAATAACTATTCTGAAGTGACACTAACACATGTCCACCGTAACACCATGGAAAACGTTAGGTATAACATCACCGTTTTAAAAATGAATAGTAAATTATTTTATGGCAATACGCCTATCATTTGCAGACCTTTATTATAATTTATAAGTATAATATGAATAAATATAAAATTAAAAATCTAAATAGTTTATGTCATGACACTACGAGGACCCCAAATTTTGACGTGTATTTCGTCATTTTGAGTACCTAAGAGGTTGTAACATCATTATCAACAGACAGTCACACATCACACCTGAAATATATTTAACATTATAATATCTATATACTATGCGCCAATTACCTATAAATCACGTTAAAATATGCATATGAAAATAATTTGGATTTTAGTTGAAAATACATTAGTTCGCAAATGTCAGCATAAAAAAAAAATTTTTAAAAATAATACTCGCAGAAGAAAAAAAAGAATACTCTTCTACTGCAAGCGTAGTGCATTCCTTCTCAAAAACATATATAAAACCAATAATTAATGAGTTTTTATTTTACATCACATAATGTATGCTGTTATTAGTTAATACAACGTATCTATAACATATATTTTTATCTTTTTATTCAATGGTTAATAATCAATAATTAATATTATTAATAATAATTGACTATAGTAAATAATTATAATATTATAATCTGTTATTCAGCTGTTGTCATGACTAGTGACTACCGAATACTGCGTACGCGGTATTACCTAGATATATTCTTATTCACTTTCAAAAAAATCAGTCATATTATTATTTCTAACGTATAAGTGTATAATGTTTCAGTATATTATTATACCTGTAAAACCATTACACCTATTATACGAGTTGGTTGATGTTTTTTTAATAACAGACTCGCACACCCATATAACAGAAAGAACACCGACCAAAGGTTTCGTGTATCGTATTATGTATATTATAATATATAAACATTAAACGTGTTTATTACTCATTGAGTCATTGAGTCTTATTTATGGTATATATATATATATATATATCATTATGATGATTATCATTAGCATTATTCGACGATTACACCCGAAATAATACACGACCCTCATATAAAACATAATTGTATATTTTTGTTGTTCTTTTTTTTTTCCAACCGACGGCGGAGTACGTCGACGGAGGGTGACGAGCAAAAGAATAAGTAAGGGTTGTAAATAGATAAAAACGTACATGTGTCTGAAAGTTATAAATGATAACGAAGTTGTATATCGTACGGTTCCTGCGATACGTCATAATATTATGTGCCGCGTCCACAGGCACACGAGACACACGCGCATTACCTTGTTGCCTACCCATATGTGTCTAACAGTTCACTCGGACAGCTTATCCGTGAACAATAAATTATCCTGTATCGCGGTGTACGGACAAATTTATAACCGTCGGAATTGTAATTATATAGATGTGTGATAACTCGGGAATCAATCAAAACGTTGATAATATAATATAATAATAGCCGGTACACTGCAGCGAGTTATGATACTATTGCCGCCGTAATAACTGTAATCGATGTATACTAAAATAATAATAACTATATTATACGTTATGATGTCTCAATGTATAGCAACATACGGTTTTTTATGATAATAAACGTACACAATATAGTATGCGTAGGTACTTTACCACAGAGTGACGTGCCACTTTTCGGAGTTTTGGCGTGCATGGGAGGAATATAATTTATTACCCCATCTTGCAGGCCGCCAGTCTTCGCGTCTCCTCGGCCGAGCACGTGCAACGATTATATTATTATTTTTTATTTCCATTTTTTAATATAAAATTATAGACGTGGCGTGTGTATATTATTATATACGCGGACGTATTCGTTTAAATTATCACTTTTCAGAGAAAAAATAAATATAAATTTACCACGGGGTATAACGCGTACAAACTATATATTGCAGGTACCTATATTATATGAGATACATCCAAATTATCTCTTTTTACTTACAATCTATGTAAGTATATTGTTTTCGTATATATATTACGACAGCCGCCAATTAAACTGTCGCATTTATAACTGCTATGGGAGAACAACTTATTTGTTTATTACTGCAGGGCGACGACGTCGAATTGAAAATAGTTACCATTAAATATATGTGCGATAATGAGATGTATATAAACAGTACACATATTTACTTTTGTACGGGTAAATCACTGTCTCGACGACGGAATAATAAAATTTTATAAGTACTGCGGTACACGCCAATACGTCATATTTTAAGTTCGTGCTGTAACGCGCTTTGAGACATATTATTATTATTATTGCTAAAGTCTTTTGTCAATTTGTCGATATTTTTTTGAGGAAAAAAAAACTATAATATATATTATATGCATAGGTATCTCGTGCTGTATAATTTATATAGACCGACGGATATAAAAAGTAATATAATTTAATTTGATTGGTTGTTTATTCTACGATATTATAAAATATAACTTAGGTTTATGCATTTGCCGATAATCGTTGAACTGTCATGTTTGTTTTGTTAAAAAAAAAAAATTACAATACGATTTTACGTGGGAATGCTAAGTTTAGAAAATATCAAAATATATATCACAGCACGTGTAGTTCATAGATTTCAATAGTTTTTATAAAAAATATTGTAAGTAGTTAAAATATAATACTATATTATTATATATAATTAATAATTTATTTTTTAAATATTATGTTACGCAAATTCCGAATTCGGAAGTCATCAAAATCATAATCAACTCGATGAAAAATTGTTACGTCATAATATTGATTTTAAAAATATCTATAATAGTAATTATACCTATAGCTGATATAATTCCTGCATATTTAGTATGCCTATATATTATTATTACTAACTGCAGATGAGCTCCTATAATGTTATGCTTCGTTTAGTTTTTGCATAAGTTAACTTCACTTAAAACTTTGTTCATTTATTTTAACATGAAAAAAATTGAATTACTTTTACATAGTGGAGAGCAAAAAAAAATCTTATTTAATTTGTGAAGATTTTTGTTAAAAATTTTTTTCACTAAATGACTTGATATTTAAGAACATAAAAAATTAATCACGTACATGGATCCAACAGGCAGAAGATGCTCAAGCACATTAAATGTATAATCATTAAATTATAATATCCGGTATATTATTAAATAATATGTATAACACACCATAACAATATTTAAATATTTGTATGTGTTTCATATTATTATTATATTATTCAAATTATAGCTTACATAAAATATGTGTTTGAGAAAATACGAATTTCCATTTAAACACATCACGATTAGAAATGATAGTGTGTAGTAGTTAAGTTTATGTGCATAAATATTTGTACGCATTAGTAAAGTACACCATTTTATTATTTTAATTGAGGCCCGGGGATGAACTAAAAGTGGCCAATATCTTCAAATCCTGTTTTATAATTTTGTTTGTCTTTTGTGCGCCGGACTAAACCTACTATTAAACTATTGTAACTATACCTCCACGCTATTATGTATGTATACAATTATAAACAGCCGGTATCTTTTATGAATTTAAGAACCAACAATTTATCGTATAAGAGGTGCAAAATGTTGTTATATAATCTTAAACAAATCTTATAAATTCCTGTGCTGTCTTAGTTATTATTTTAGACATTTTTTCTGTAACCATCCATTATAGATTTCAACCTATTTAATATTAAACACATATTTACATAATTTTAGACATACTATATGATGAATTAATATCTTATATACCTACATCTATTCAGTGTTTCAGGCATTAGAAACATATTAGACTATTGGTTAGACAAAAAAACAATACATTTAATATTTACGTTTTAATAAGTATACTATTTTTCACAAATTCGGAGGCCCCTTAGGAATCTTGTTAAAACTGTCCGTTTCGAGTTGTAAGAACATTATATTACATAATAAAAGTAGTAGGATACAATATATTTTACTCCTAAAGCATTGTTTACTCGAAAACGATAATCCGTATTAGTTTTATGTTTGTGTAACGATGTACCGCGTGTTTTCGATTCCCCGAGGGGACCGATTGCGGTGACGGGATTGGGAGCAAAATCGGCGGTTAAAAAGAGATATAGCAAACCCAATCGGTTGATTTATGTTTGGTCCTAAACGGAAATTGAAGACGGCCGTCGAGAGGAGGGTATACGTGAATCAGTATAATAACTCTGTAAAAAAAAATCTTCGGGTTTTGAAGGAAAAACAAAAATTATTGTTTTCTATTGTGTATCCCGATTTATAGCGAGACACCCGTGAAGCGAGTGATGAAAAAAGAAATATAATATATAATAACAATAATGACTTCTTCTTCTCCTCCTCCTCCTCCTCCTTCCCTCCGTCCCAAATAATAATACCACATACATATACGTCGCATATATACTTACGTACATCCATCCATACATATATATATATATACTCATACGGATATTTCTATTAGCGGCGATGTTTTTATTTCGGCGTTATAGATTTGTTGCAGAAACGGTGCCGCCGTCGTACAGCGGAATTGAATCCGTCTCGGCTGTCAATGATAATAACAATAATAATGAAGATATCAAATCAAAATGTGTGTGTGTGAGTGTGCGTGGAGAGGAGGCTCCAGGTGATTTATCAACGGGCCAAATGAGAACGGTACTTTTTTCTGTTTCTATCTCTGTCTATATAAATATATATTATAAGCGATGCCTCCGGATCGATACGGAGACGCGTAACAATTGGAACACGCTGTACCCATAATATGTGACCGAGATGTTTCTGAACAGGAAACTACCTATTGAAAATAATTAACTTATCGAAACGTATATCTGCGATTCTATATACGTATTATGTTATGGATACGAATGGTTTTATAGTACATACTAGCTAGTATACTACTCACACAACAAATGACAATGATGGTAAAAATAAATTGAAATACTATGTAGGTACCCACACAGTTTTGTGTCTGTATCGTCAAAAAAAACATGTCCCTTAGAATAATCGTAACTATGATCTATAAAAATTATAAGCATCTTTAATATAAAAACTATTAAAAACAGAAACTTATTATTTTCTAAAACTGTAACAATTAGTTTAAGGGCCTATACTCCCTGAACTTTATTTCAAACCAATCATTAATAAGTTAAATTAAATATTAACATGTACATCGAACTTATGTCGAATACAAATCAAAGTTAAAATATGTATTTTTTATGAGATAAAAATATTTCTATTTCTTAATAAAAATTATTAAAAAAAATTGTTTGAATTCTACATAACGTAATATTACATAGATAGTTATTTGTAAGTTATAACCGTTAATTATTTTTCATACATAACCTAGTAAAAATGTTAAAGAATACAAATCTTTTGACAAAGTTTAAATCGAACACTTGTAGTACATACTAGGTATTCTAACAAATCTTTCTCTCTGATCGGTTTCCATTAGTAAATTAAAGGGTCTAAGCCTTAGACTCTAAGGTGTAATTTTCAGGAGCAGTTGAAATTTTTTAGAAGTTTATGTGATTTTAGCTTTCTTATACACTACCGTTAATTTATGTACCGATACACATAGAAATTCCCTACATAATAGATTCCCAATATTAGAGTATTTCTGATAATTTTTTAGGAAAAAAAAATTTCGATAGATAGTTAGATAGCATAAATATTATTTAATATATATTAAGAATATTTTATATGTTTTTCAACATTATAAACTAAATCTATTTTCAAATTCAATAACAATCCATTATAATATTATATATTTTATGTATAACACAAAATGCTTATCACAAACAACTAACTTTAAAATGTTTATATATTATAAAAATATATAATATAATAGATAATATAAAATATTCCTATGTTTAAAAGTATCTTTGCTTATATAACTAATTGTAACCGATTTAAATTAATGAGAAAATGTCTATACATTTTCTATTTTAATCTTTTAATATAATAAATCTATTTTATAGTTAAATGTATTAACACTCTTAAAATTAATATTAATTCTTATTAGATTTAATTTCCATTCATAATATCGAATAAGGTGATTGGTTATTATTTATTATTTACCTAATAATAAGTACCGATTTAAATAAATGCAATGAGCCAGTGTGTTTGGGATGAATTTTGATTGTTGATTATTGTACAATTTGCAATGATTTTATTGTTGTCAGCTCAATCGATTCGGATGCAATGGGAGTTATTTTGGCTGAGACAAATGTACATCAGACATTACGGATTGCGATTTTGCGGACAACGATCATAAACCCTGAGTAAAATACAACCAAAGCGTATACTATTCGGACCCTTTTACCCTCTATATCCCTATTGCTTGACAGAAAGAGAGAGAGAGGGAGAGAAAGAGAAAGAGAAAGTGAGTGAGTGATAGAGTGAGAAGTGTTATCTGTGACTTGTGAGTACGATTACATTATTATTGTTCCAGCGAATGCCAAGTGGTTAGGAAATTAGAAAAGTTTTTGCACATAGTAAATCAACATCTTCTGAGTATCAGATTAGATTACCGGAACGGAAAACGACATTTGTGTACCACACCCCACAGAAGAATATTGTTCTTGAAACAGGTAAACTCGTTTAATCTTATTATTTGTTTATTTTTTTTTATTACGACAGAGGGGTAAAACAATAAGGATGCCATAATGCCAAACATCTGTTGTATAGGCCGTTATTATGTTATACCTACTGGCTACTGACGCCTTAATCGTATTAGACATGGTTTCCACAGGTATAAATATATAGGTATAGGTACCATTATGTGAAGAGTAACCGCGTAGGAAATTGTTC